>NC_055994.1:134677684-134898290 GCF_018446385.1 Zingiber officinale
CATTCGGCAACAAAGAAAGCTACGCCGTAGTTGGTCTCATCGACCAGGCTCAACATCCGGTCAGAGGGGGATAGCTGACAAAGGTCAGGAAGCAAGTAAAGAGACGAGCCGGCATACCTTAATGACACTATTGAGTGGAGGCAACCTAGCTGAGCGAATTCCGGTCGGCTACGCATGTCCCCACCAAATTCCTTATAATATCCTTTTGGGAGTTTGTGACGCTAACAATAGGGCATGCCCAGCAGACAATCATACTTTAGAAGCTTCTAGGCTGTTACATTAGAAAACTACATGGTTGTTTAAGGAAGGGTGCTAGGGACACTTTTTGACTTGTCTTTACCTAGGACACATAGGAAAATGTGCCTATGCTTTCGGACACGTGCACAAACACTACAGGGATGCTATAAAAGGGAGTTTTCATCTAAACAGAGAGATATGCACAACTTCATTTTCTACATCTCTTAGTTATGGTTCTCCATTTCTTGAGATCGCCAAAGACTGACTTGAGCGTCGGAGGGCCAACGCCTGGAACCCTTCCCTGCCTTGCATTAACGTTTTTGTGTTGCAGGACTACGTGGAATCTTCGTCGCGTCAACTACGGAGCCACCTCCTCAACTTGTCATCTTCACCGATTTTGGGCAGGAAACCTTGGAATTGATCTAGGCGCCTGTGTGTGAACTGGTCCAGGAGCTTGGAATGAATCCAAGCGCTTAGATTTTATTGGTCCCTTGCGCCTAGTTAAAGGGGACCTTTAGATGCAGTAAAATGATTTTGTGCCTAGTAGACCTTTAGAGACTTATGGGTTGTTGTAAGTAAAGCAAGGTTAGTTTTTTTATAGAATTCCAATTAGATCCTGTTGTTTGACTCAAGCATGAGATTTTAGGTCTTTCTGTGGTGTTTAGCATTTCAGTACAAATTTCTGGTTATTTTAACAAGCCTAGACAACCTTTATTTTAGCATGTGGTTTAGATTTGCTCCCTTGCTACCATTTATTCCAAGTATACAGATTTAAGTTTCCTTACTACCTCAATATGCATGAACGGTTTTATTTATGAGCATGCAATTTTTGATATCTTAGTTGTAAGCTTCAGTTGTATATTTCTTGTATCTAGAGCCAATTGTTATAAGAATAGCTTCTTATCTTGCTCCAGATTTTGTACATATACATTTATGAGTAATTATAGGTAAAGGAAGACCAAGGTCTTAATTTTGATCCCAAATTTCAGCATTTGAGGATCAGCAGCACGCCTAGTGCTTGAAGAAATGCTGAGACATTATATATTAGAAGTAATTAAAGATAATAGATATTTTATTTGAAAATGCTAGTACCCGACTTCCGAGGTTGTCGTTAAACAAATCCATGTGACCAATTCCGAGGTCTTGGTCCTGGTAAGACTAAGGTCTTTACCCTCATAGGACTGGTAGCTCGCTACCTCAGTTCTATTAGGGAGCGCGCATTGGTACTAAGTCTGGGTCCAAGAGATTATTATTTTGAAGTATAAAAGTATAAGTTTTTGAACAAGTGAAATAAGCTTCACATATATTTAAAAATCAGCAAGTTTAGTTTTCTTTTATGCTAGCATGTTGTTTAGAACCTTCTTACTGTTATTTATTATTAGATGAGCAGCTATACATGTTTAGCATTTCAGTATGTTTGATTCCTTTATTATTAGATGAGCATGTGTAGTATTTCTTTTAAGCATTCAGTTTTTTTTAGATTTATTCCTATTCACATGCATATTCGAGTTTTTGTGAGTTAGATAGCGCTTACTAAGCATTTTGCTTATAGATGCATTTTTCCTCTTACTGCAGATAAAGGAAAAGAAAAGTTATAACAAAGGAAGGCGACAAGGAAGTGTGGATGGATGTGTGATGTCTGGACTATATAAGCCTTGGGACCTTAATTAAAGAATTTATTAAGTTTTTATGTTTAAGACTGGTTGTGAAATTTAGGTGGTTTTAGTCTTTCTTGCATTATTGGAATAGTTCTTTTATGTGGGTGGTTTTGTTCTTAGAATGTTTTTATGTATTTAGAACTTTTCCATTTAAATTGCTACGCACCTTAGTTCCATTTTCTTTGAGTTGTATTATTCTCACATGCATGTGCAGATTGATATGTTTTAGTTGTGAACATATGTTTGAGTAGAAGGTTGAGATGAGTTATTTAGGTTTTCCGCTGTTACTTATTATATGATTTGAGTTTCTGAGAGTTTCAAGTAATATTATCTACATGTGAGCAACTCTAGTTAAGTAAAGTTAGTAGTCTAGTAGCCCCCCCCCTCACAGACTGTAGGGAGGAGGGTGGGGTCGTTACAAGTTGGTATCAGAGCAGTCCCCATTCTCCAGCATCACACACACATCAGCATCAGCCTTACCTTCTTCAAGTAAGAATGTATTTATACTTTCTATAAATGTTTTTCTTTATTATTTATGTGCAGTATAGAGAAATGTTTAGAAGTACTGCTCACCTGTAGTAAGAGGTGTTTTCCGTTGATTTCTCGTTGTAGAAATATTGTATGTGCAGATTTCTTTTGTGTTCTATGCATGATTGTGTGTTACCTAGTTAGTTTCACTTATAGATGCATATGGAAAAATACTCTATCAGTATTTGGAGTTTAAGAAAAGTATAAGAAAGATAAAGAAAAGAAAGAAAAAGGCCGAGGCCTTAAGTAGATCCCAAAGTCAAGACTTTAGGGATTTTGGCACACAAGGTGTTTGTTAAAATGCCAAGGCATTTAAAGAAGAAGTAATTAAGATATTTTACTTTGAAAAGCCAGAAATAGCACTTAAAATGAGTAGTGGAACTCACCGGCCATAGACTGGTGAAGAGTTGGTCAGTAGGGCATTAGTTGCTGAGCACTATCTGAACAGCATCAAGGCACAATAAACGCAACTCAGGCCAATCAAGATAAAGGACAAGACAGCAGGGAGTCAGAAGCCCCAGGCAAGTAAGCAGAACTGGAAGGGCAAAGATAACAAAAGGAAACGATGGAATACAGGAGGCAGCCAAAAGGGAGGTCCAGTAGACAAGCAGACCAAGTTCTCTCCCTGCCCTAAATGTGGGAGACTATATCCAGGAGCCTGTCTTTTGGGTATGACTGGATGTTATTCGTGTGGTCAAGAAGGGCATCTGGCTAAGGCATGTCCTAACAAGCTCAAAGCACCTCAGCAACAGACAGCGCAATACGGGAACAAGCCTCAGTTACACTACATGCCTGCAACTCTGGACGGACCTCAGCTCAGTCAAGGAAGGTTGGAAGCCCCACCAGTTCCAGCCAGTGCCAGAGTATTCTCCCTCACTAAAGAGGAAGTTGCTAGTGCCTCCACGGTCGTAACAGAGAGCATGAACTCCAAGTTCTTGACAACCCTACCTTCTGAGAAGTCATGGAGTCCAACCAGTGGCTTTGGGCTGTACCAGTCAGAATTTCAAACCGAGAGCTATATGTTGATCTAGTAGTCCTTGCGATGCAAGATTTCGATGTCATTCTGGGTATGGATTTTCTCAGTAAGTACAGTGCTTCAGTGGACTGCCGCAGAAGGAAAGTGATTTTCAGCCCAGAAGGTGAACCATCCTTTGAGTTCACGGGAGTGCCGAAGAGGAAGACCCAGAAATTCCTCTCTTCCCTCACAGCACATCAGATGTTAGCTAAAGGGTGTATTGGTTTTCTTGCGCACATTGTGAATACAGAAGAACAAAAAGGACCAAAGCAGGAAGATGTTCGGGTAGTCTGTGAGTACCCAGAGGTATTTCCAGAAGAGCTACCTGGGTTACCTCCCAACAGAGAAGTGGAGTTTGAAATTGAGTTGGTTCCTGGCACCAGTCCAATTTCAAAAGCTCCGTACCGGATGTCTCCAGCAGAGCTGAAAGAGTTACAAGAACAACTCCAGGAGCTGCTTGACAAAGGTTTCATTCGTCCTAGTCACTCACCATGGGGAGCTCCGGTGTTGTTTGTTAAGAAGAAAGACGGATCTATGCGAATGTGCATAGATTATAGAGCGTTGAACAAAGTGACAATTAAGAACAAGTACCCTCTTCCCAGAATAGATGATCTATTTGATCAGTTAAGGGGGGCAACAGTATTCTCTAAGATAAATATGCGCTCTGGGTACCATCAGTTGGAAGTGAAAGAAAGTGATATACCCAGAACAGCTTTCAGGACCAGATATGAATACTACGAGTTTGTAGTCATGCCTTTTGGTGTGACTAATGCACTTGCAGTCTTCATGGACTTAATGAGCAGAGTGTTTAGAGAATACCTTGACAAGTTTGTCATCGTGTTCATCGACGACATTCTGATCTATTCAAGAACCCCAGAGGAGCATGACACGCACTTGAGGATAGTACTGCAGATCCTTCAGCAAAAGCAGCTTTATGCCAAATTCTCAAAGTGTAAGTTCTGGTTAGAGCAGGTAGTGTTTCTAGGTCACATCATTTCTAAAGAAGGTATCCAGGTGGATCCTGCCAAAATAGAAGTGGTCAACAACTGGAGTAGACCCAAGAACGCCAGGGAGATCAGAAGTTTCCTTGGTTTAGCTGGGTACTACAGAAAATTCGTGGAGGACTTTTCCAGGATAGCCTCTCCACTAACAGCCCTAACTAGGAAGAACAAGAAGTTGAATGGTCAGACAAATGTGAGCAAAGTTTCCAAGCACTGAAGAAAAGATTGACCAGTGCTCCCATCCTAACTGTTCCAGAGAGTGACAAGAGTTTCGACATATACAGTGATGCTTCCAAGATGGGTATCGGAGCTGTTCTCATGCAAGAAGGGAAGGTTATAACTTATGCTTCCAGACAACTCAAAGATTACGAGAAGAACTACCCCACTCATGATCTTGAGCTGACAGCTGTGGTCTTTGCACTAAAACTCTGGCGACATTATTTGTATGAAGTTCAGTGCAGAATCTTCACCGACCATCAGAGCTTGAAGTATTTCTTTACTTAGAAAGATTTAAACATGAGACAGCGCAGGTGGCTAGAGTTGGTTAAAGATTATGACTGTGAAATCCTCTACCACCCAAGTAAAGCTAACAAAGTGGCGGATGCACTAAGTCGAAAGTCCAGTGCAACTCTGATGCACTTGTCATCATTAGCACTGCCACTGCAGAAGGAACTGTTGGATTTTGGAGTCGAAATTGTTTATGGGCAACTCTCTGCATTGACCTTAGAGTCAACCTTACTTGAGGATATACAAAGAAAGCAAAGTGAAGATCCAAATATCCAGAAGATCAAGCAGGGGATACAAAAAGAAGAAAATTCAGAGTTTCAGGTGTCAGTCAGTGGAATTCTCTATCAGGGGATTCGCCTTTGTGTCCCCAATGATGGGGAATTGAGAAAGAAGATTCTAGAAGAAGCTCATAGTACACCATACTCCATGCATCCTGGTTTCACCAAGATGTATCAAGATTTGAAACAAAGATTCTAGTGGTCTGGACTCAAAAGAGATGTTGCAAAGTATGTCAGTACATGCCTGACATGCTAGAGAGTCAAAGCAAATCACCAGAGACCAGAAGGAGTTCTACAGTCTCTCCCAATACCAGAGTGGAAGTGGGAAGAAATATTCATGGACTTTATAACAGGTCTTCCAAGAACTACTAATGGATATGATGCGATATAGGTGATAGTGGACAGATTGACCAAGTCTGCACATTTGTTAGCCATCAAGGTGTCCCACTCTATAGAGCAGTTGACACAACTATATGTTAAGGAAGTGATCAGACTTCATGGAGTCCCGAAGTCGATCATTTCTGA
Organism: Zingiber officinale; assembly: GCF_018446385.1. Taxonomy (NCBI): domain Eukaryota; kingdom Viridiplantae; phylum Streptophyta; class Magnoliopsida; order Zingiberales; family Zingiberaceae; genus Zingiber; species Zingiber officinale. The sequence continues at coordinate 134,683,434 of NC_055994.1, forward strand.
CAGAGATGGGCGTTTCACCTCTCATTGTTGGGAGTGTGTTCAAAATGCATTAGCCACCAAACTCAAGTTCAGCATAGCTTTCCATCCCCAGACTTATGGACAGACATAACGAGTAAATCAGATTTTAGAAGACATGCTCAGGGCTTGTGCATTAGATTTCAAGGGCAGTTGGTGCAAATATGTGTACTTAGCTGAATTCACCTACAACAATAGCTACCAGGCCACTATCAAGATGGCACCTTACGAAGCACTGTATGGTCGAAAGTGTAGATCACCTATATGCTTGTTGGAGGCTGGAGAAAGAAAAGAGATGGAATCAGAACTAGGCAGGCAAACTGAAATGATAGATCACCTACAACAATAGCTACCAGGCCACTATCAAGATGGCACCTTACGAAGCACTGTATGGTCGAAAGTGTAGATCACCTATATGCTGGTTGGAGGCTGGAGAAAGAAAAGAGATGGAATCAGAACTAGGCAGGCAAACTGAAATGATAGATGAAACCACTCAGGCTATTCAGAAGATCAGACAGAGAATTGAGACTGCTCAGAGTAGGCAGAAAAGTTATGCTGACACACGCCGTAGGCCACTTGAATTCCAAGTAGGGGATTCAGTCTTCCTCAAGGTTGCTCCGATGAAGGGAGTGATGAGATTTGACAAGAAGGGCAAGTTAAGTCCCCGCTACGTAGGACCCTACCTGAGGATTGGGAAAGTAGCTTACAAGCTGAACTTACTGTTGGGACCTTGACGTTCGCTAGAGGGGGGGGGGGGTGAATAGCGTCTCACCCTAAATCATTCGCTTCCTACGTTGTTAGCTTGCGCAGCGGAATAATACAAAAATAAACAAGCTAAACAAAATATAAGACAAGAAATGCAAACCAAGCTACACGATCATTTACGTGGTTCGGAGATAAAGCACCTACTCCACGGCGTGTCCGTAAGGTGGACGATCCCTATCCGTCGGTGGATTACTCCCCGGAAGATCTTCGGCTAGCTTAAACCTCCTTGTGGGTGGAGAAACCTCACCACAAACTCACCAAGACCTCTTGGACATAAGGGAAACTCTTGAGCACTTGTAGACTACTAATTAGACCTTAACCAAGTCTAATTTCGTCAGGGATAACCAAGCTTCCAAGCCTTGGTTATATAGGTCGCGGGTTGAAAACCCCGCCTACCAGTCGACTGCCAAAACATGCAGTCGACTGCCCTCTGTGGAAATTCGACCGTTACATCCCAACGACTCGATTCCACACTAACCGAGCGAACAGAGACATTCTGTTCGCTGCTAGTCGACTGCTAAAACATGCAGTCGACTGCTACAGTAGCGCTATAGTGCTGCTACAGTGTTGCTACAGTACTGCTACAGTAAAACCCTAAAACTAGGATTTTACTCCGAGTACAATCTCTCATGCACTCGTACCCTCACCCTTATGACTCATTTGACGCTTCATTTGCAGCTTTGACCTCTTGCTTCAAGCCTACTTCCTTTGGCTCTCGTCCCTCGGATGCATTCAAGCCCGCGGCTCGTCCCCAATGCCATCCTTCGCGTATGCCTCGAAGTCGCTTCCCTCGGCCCTTGTCCTCGCTGCCTTGTCCACGGTCCCTCGGATGCTCCATCCTTCACCAGACCCGAAGCCATCAACCTGAGTCACATGTGTATCCTGCAGTCCTGCACAACTCAAGTACACATATCAAATACAAGGGTGAACCTAACTTAAACCCTTTGCCCAAACACCAAAACACATGGTCCCGCGAACCATTGGGATTGCTCCAACACTTACCTCAAGACATGTCAGCAATACATAATGTATTTCATGTCTCCATGCTAAAGAAGTGTCTCCACGACCCTAGCCAAGTGATTCAGCCACAATCAGTGAAGACTCAGGAGGATCTTAGCTATGAGAGCAGACCTACATAGATAGTGGACAGAGAAGTTAAGAGACTAAGGAACAAAGAGGTACCACTAGTGAAGGTCATCTAGCAGAACCAGAAGCACGAGGAAGCTACTTGGGAGCGTGAGGACAGTATGAGACAGAAATATCCAGAATTATTCTAAGTTCGAGGATGAACTTTTTATAATGTATGGGGAATTATAACAACTCAAATTTCCTCATTACGAGTCATAATAGTGCTTAAAAATATTTAGAAATATTCTAGAGATTTTTAGAAATTTTTAGAGTATTTTTATGTAATTTTCGAAGTTCGTTTGGTATTTTTACCAAAAGAAAGAAGTTTCAAAAAAATAAAAAGGTTCGAACCCGCAACCTCCGACCCGATCCGAGACTTAAGCGAAGTGTGATGACCAAGAACCCAACAGGGTCGTGCTGATAAAATAGATAGCGAAATTTATTTAAGGGATAACAGAGAACAAAATACCGAAAGATATAAAAAGGGAGTTAAGAGAGGAATTAGGTTTTCTTTTCTTTTCTCTGGCCCGATATTTTTCCTCTTCCTCTCGCGCGCGGCGTCGGTCTCTGCTTGGGCAGAAACGATGGAGGCTAGGGTTTTTATCTCCGGTGGCCGGCCAAGGATCAATCCGAAGTTTCCTTAAAAGAATTTTTAAAATAATTTTAAAAATAGTTTATTAAGTTAAAATAATTTTTAAAAGAATTTTTTAGTTAAAATAATTTTTAAAATAATTTATTAAGTTAAAATAATTTTTAAAAGAATTTTTTAGTTAAAATAATTTTTAAAATGATTTTTTAAAGGTTTTAAAAATAAATTTTAAAAGAATTTTTAAAATGATTTTAAAAGTTTTTTTTAAATAATTTTTTGGATAATTTTTAAGATATTTTTTAAGTTTAAAGTTAGTTTTAATTATAATTTTTAAGTTTAAAGTTAATTTAAAAATAGTTTTTAAGTTTAAAGTTAATTTTAATTTTACTTTAATTTAATTTTAATTTTAATTCGAAATTCAATTTTAATTTTAATTTTAAATCTAATTTTAAAATTAATCCTTAGTCATCTCACCCGATTTAAATTATCAATCAAAGAGTCCTATAGTTTTGTGAGATCAATTAGATTCCATTTTAGGGTTTAGTTTAACTTTGTGTTAGATTCATGTTTAGCTTTGGGTGCAACAAACAGGCATTCTCTGGATAAACTTCTGGGCTATGGTGAGTCACCTGGACATTATTAGAGTAACCATGCCTTTGAGGTTTTTCAAATAGTCCTATCCACTGAACTTAATACAAAACCTTGGTCTAATTGGTTAGGATCCATAAGGGGTAGCTTCGGCTAGTTCCACTTAGCCAAATGCAACAGGTCGAAGCCATATCTTCCTACACATGCATAGACTAAACTTCTCTAACGTACTATCATCCAAAATTTCACCAGTATCATTTTTCAAGTTAAACTTAAATCCTTTTTAACTAGTCCTAGTTATCTTGTCGGGTAGGTTGGTTTAGGTTACCCAGTCGGGTAAATTATTTTTTGAGGTGCCAACTATTCTGGAGCCTCCCTCTAAATTATTGATTTTTCTTTTACGATTTTTTTATACAATTTAGTCTTAATGTTTAATTTATAATTTAGATTTAAGTTTTTAATTTTGAATTAATTAAATTGGTTAAATTATCCTTCTTTAAGATAGTGTATTTAATATTTGAATTTTCTTTCAATTTTAATTTTATTAAGTTAATTGAATTGTCTTTATTTAATAGACTATCGTTAATAATTGAGTTTTTATTAATTTTTGAGTTTGAATTAATCAAATTGTTTAAATTATATTTCTTTAAAGGTTTATCTTTTAACCTTTTATTAACTGTTAATTTTGAATTTTCTAGATTATCTTTATTTAATATGTTATCTTCAACATTTAATTTTAAGTTTGTTAAATTTATTTTTGATTTTATCAGAGTGTTTGATTTTATCAGAGTGTTTGATTTTCTTTATCTTTTAAGTTGATATAATTAGTGAAATTTATTAAATAAGTCTTATCTTTAAAATTTAATTTTTTGTTAATTAAATTATCTTGGGTTTGGATAGGAGTTTCCAGATTGATATTGTCTAGATTATTATTGACGTTATCATCATTATTATTTGAACTTTCAGATTTGTTTAGGTTTAAATTTGAATTTTTAGGGTTATTAATTATTTTCAGATTTTCTGAATTTTCTAAATTAATTAGATTTATTTTATCAGAAAATATCCTAGGGGTATTTTTGAAAGTATTGCCAGCTACACTATTTTCACAGATATTTTCAGAAATATCCAAATTAATATGTATATTCTTTAAACTACTATTAGCAGGGGTATTTTGGTAAATATTACTCACCTTAACCGCATCCCCTAATTCAGTAGACTTTTCGATTGGATCTGACCCGAGTTCGGATTCGATTTTTACTTGATCCTCGAGCTCCATCTGCTCTTCATGAAGTTTGATTAACTGGGTCCAAAGCTCATGTGCATCTTTGTACTTTTCTAGTCTGCATAAAACATTGTTAGGTAAAATATTACAAATAATTTTACTTACATCTGTGTTTAGTTCTGAGTTCTGAGAAGGTTTTCTCAATATCAGCCAATAATCAAAGTTTAGACTTCCTAAGAAACATTCCATTCTTCGCCTCCAGTAGTTGAAATCTTGATCGTACGGTGGTGGTTCATTGGGGTTCCATCATTCTTGAAGAGGCATTGGTCTTGCACACATGGAAACAAAGAAAAAGTCCCAAGACTTGGTCTTGGATTAGCAGTGTTGGAGAAAAAAAATAATTTTTCACTAATTTTTTTTAAATAATAAAATATTATTAAAATATTAATAAAAAATATTATCTCAAATTTTTTGAAAATGTAATATTTTTGTCGATAGTAAATAATGGTGAAAAGATGACGATGTATTTTTCAAAACCAGTTTTGGAGGGAAAAAACGATAGTCCCCCCCTTTGTCTGATTGGTGGTTGCACCAAATCAGAGCGGTACCTGCTCTAATACCACTTGTTGGATCGTGATGTTTCAATAGAGGGGGGGGGGGGGTGAATATCGATTACAAAGATTCTTTCGAAAAGAGTAAGTGCAGCGGAAAAAGTAAGCAATGCTAACACAGACCAATTTTACTTGGTTCGGAGTCTGTGTCAACTCCTACTCCAAGGCCCGCACTCGTTGAGTGCTTTCGGTGGACAATCACTAGCAATTCAAAAATTATTACACACTAGGTACAGAAAATGCTAATGAAAATAAAAGCAATACAGACAAAGGAATAAATTGAAAAGGAAAAAGTGTGTTGTCGGAGCTTCGTTAGCGTCGCAGGAGCGTAGAGCAGCAGAGCAAGCAGTAGAAGATCTTCTTGTCAGTTGTTATTTTGAGCTCCACCCTGACCCTCCTTTTATATGAGGCTCAGGGCGTCCCGGATCCCTTCCGGGCACCCTGGTGAGACGTGGCAGGTCCAACCAGCGAGCTCCATGTGACGACGACGCGATCAGGATAAAATTGCCTCCCGGGCGCCCGGACCACCTTTCTCCAGAGATTCCTTCTCCTGCAAGACAAGGTTAGTCTGAGGCAAATATATAATATGTTTCCTGCAAAACAAAGTGTTAGCACAGTTTTATAAATTCAATATCAAGAGTATGACTTAGATTCTGTCTTTCCGAGACCGGAATCTAGTCACGATCTCGACTTAGATATCCGAAATGGATCTAAGCCAGATCGATGCCTAATGTTCCCTTTCCGGGAACGCGTCCTCACAGTCACTCCCTTCCAGTGAGTTACCTTTACTTACCTGTCAGACGTGCTCCTCCTTCTGGTATCTCAACCAAATCTGGTACTTTGGTTACCAAGATACCCACTCCACGTGCTCCTCCTTCTGCTACTACCCAATCATCTTTTGAGATTGTGAATGATCCTTCTTTCCACTATCAGTCCACTCATGTTCATAAGTCTATAAACTTAATATTTTTTACTCTTGTTATTCTTATTCTTTTTCTTTATTTTTATATATGTTCATTCTTTCTAAGCCTATATTCTATAGAGAAGTTGTTTGTAACCCACTTTGGTAGAATATTATGATTGTTAAACTAACTGCTCTATATTATACTTATACATGAGTTTGATATCGTTGTCACAAGAAAAATATACCATTAGTTTTCGTTGGGTACATAAGATTAAAACTAAATCTAATGGTTCTATCGAACGATATAAAGCTCGTCTTATTGCTAAAAGTTATTCTCAGAAGTATGACATGGATTATGAGTGTTGGTGTAAGAAACACTAAACGATCAAACCTATGTTTTGATAATGGTAAAGGATTCAAAAGTTAAGATGTCTTATTGTCGAACAAATGTGATTGAGCTTGTAAGAAAGTCCTAGTGGATTCGCAGGTGGAAAATCCTAAGGGGAGGTAACCCTAGGTTATGGAAAACCCTAGGGGGGGGGGTAATCCTAGGTCCTAGAGGGTGGTAACCCTAGACAAAAAGTCTTGGCGGGTCGAGCACTTTGGGCGAAACCCTAGAGTCAGGAACTCTAGGTGAAAACCTGGTGGTCGCGAACCAGGTAGAAGACTAGACATGTCGGGGATCAGACGTCCAGCGAAAAGTCCTGAAGACTCGGATGCTGAGCAAAAGTCTAGTATATCTGGAGGACCAATCCGACAATAGGTAAACTCTCTTGAGAGGAGTATGTGAGGATGCGTTTCCCGAAGAGGGAACAATATTCGTCAATTCGACCTAGAATTTTAGTGAAATTCAAAGTTAGAACTGGACAGTCCAGAGACTGCCAATCACTTATATTTATTCATATTTTATTGTCCTAACTCTATTTTTCAGGGTATGTTTGGTATTTTGGACTAACGTATCTGGCAGGGAGAAAAAATGACTTAAAAAGCTCGGATGAACAGTGTCCAAGGTGCCTCCGGGGCTGTTGGAGGTGCCTCAGGCATCCTGGCTACAACTGCGCAAGAAGCAGGGCAGAAGGTGCCTTGGATGCTGGATGGAAGGTGCCTTCCATGGATCTTGAAGGTGCCTTCGGATGGATAAATAGCGCAGCCTTCGGAAGTTATCATCTCTGACGCGGAAGGGATAAAAATCCTTCCTGGAGGCGTCTTCCATGGAGGCTGAAGGCGCCTTCAGTAGGCTATTTAAGCCGATCTCGAGCAGGTGTTGAAAGACACTTGTTCTTCGCAATCTTTCTACTGCGCACTGCTCAAAAGACAATATGACAAAGCTGTAACACAACTTCGACAACCGAAAACCCAAAATTCCTTATTCGTAGTTGTCAGTATACTTTCAATTATTGTACTTGTAATTTCTGGATTGATAGTGAATTGCCCAAAGTAAACACTCAATGAGTGTGAGGCTTGGAGTAGGAGTTGCCACAGGCTCCGAATCAAGTAAAAGAAAAATGCTAGTGCTTGTTTTGCTTTCACTTTATTTTTTATTTTCGCTGCGTTACTCTGTGCTTTCCGAAACGAGTGAAAAAGTCACGAGCGCTATTCACCCCCTCTAGTTGTCAGTATACTTTCAATTATTGTACTTGTAATTTCTGGATTGATAGTGAATTGCCCAAAGTAAACACTCAATGAGTGTGAGGCTTGGAGTAGGAGTTGCCACAGGCTCCGAATCAAGTAAAAGAAAAATGCTAGTGCTTGTTTTGCTTTCACTTTATTTTTTATTTTCGCTGCGTTACTCTGTGCTTTCCGAAACGAGTGAAAAAGTCACGAGCGCTATTCACCCCCTCTAGTGCATCTCGATCTTACAATTGATATCAGGGTCGAGCTGCTCTAAATCCTCAAAATAATTAATTTATTTTTTTCATTAATCAAGAGGGAGTGAGAGGAGTCAAGTTAAATATTTTCTTAAAATTTAAAGTATTTTTTTTTCAAAATTTCAAAGTATAGTTCTTTAAAAAGTTCAAAATACTTTTAAAATATTTTTAAAAAAGAAAGTTAAAGTTTTTTGAAAATAAAGTTTAACTATTTTTTATAAAGTAATTTTAAATATTTTTTTATAAATATTTTTTTGAAAAGCAAGTTTAAATATTTTTATCTGAAAAATAAATTTTTATATACTTAACTAAGTTTTCTTTTTTACTTAACTAGCTTTTGATAAAGTTAAGTATTTGATAAAGTTTTGATTAAAATAAAAAGGTTAAAGTCTAGATTTAAAGAAAAATGCTAAGGTAAAAGTTATAAATTTTTGAAAAACTAAGTTTCAAAAACTATGTTTTTATCCTTATAAAACTTAAGTATTTTTCAAAAGAATTTCCATAGTTTTTAACTATGTTAAACTCCCCAAAGGAAAAAGTATATTTCAAAGTATTTAAAAAACTAAATGTACCTTTCCTCCCTAAATTATTTTTTATATATGGCAAAGCGGGAGAGAATGGTCAAAAGTGAAGGGAAGTGATAAATTAAGATAGAGTTAATACTTAGTGAGAAAATGCTATATTTTTCTTTAAATGCTCTTTCTTTAAATTGCTATATATTTACTTAACTTTTAAACCTGGTTACCATAATAAAAAATGGAGAGATTGTTGGTACAGGAAACACCAGACGATCAAACCTGTGTTTTGACAAAGGCAAAAGATTCAAAAGTTAAGATGTCTTGTTGTCTAACAAGTGTAATTGAGCTTATAGGAAAGTCCTAGTGGATTCTAGGCAGGTGTAAAATCCTAGGGGGAGGTAACTCTATGTCCTAGGGGTGGTAACCCTAGGTCCTAAGGGGTGGTAATTTTAGATCCTAGGGGTGGTAACCCTAGGTTATGGAAAATCCTGGGGAGAGATAATTCTAGGTCCTAGGGGTGGTAACCCTAGGTGGAAAGTGTTAGCAGGTCGGACACTTTGGGCAAAATGCTAGAGTCGGGGACTCTAGGTGAAAATCTTAGTGGTCGTGAACCAGGTTGAAGACTGGACGGGTCAGGATTGGACGTCCAACGGAAAAGTCCTGAAGACTTGGACGCTGAGCAAAAGTCCAGTCGGTCTGGAGGACCGGTCTAGCAACAGGTAAACTCTCTTGAGAGGAGTAGGTTAGGACGCGTTCTCCGAAGAGGGAATAGTAGGCATCGATTCGACCTAGAGTTTCAGCGAAACTCAAAGTTAGAATCGGGCAGTCTGAAAACTGTCAATCACTTATATTTATTCATATTTTATTGTTCTAACTCTATTTTGCAAGGTATGTTTGGTATTTTGGACTAATGTATCATACAAGGAGCAAAAAGGACTTAAAAAGCTTGGATAAACAGTGTCCAAGGTGCCTCTAGGGTTGTTGGAGGTAGGGATGTAAACGAGCCGAACCGAGCCGAACAGTATCAGGCTCGAGCTCGGCTCGTTTAAGTTATATTCGGGCTCGAGCTCGGCTCGAGCTCGAATCGAGCTTTTATCACAAGGCTCGAGCTCGGCTCGTTTTAGAATTATCAGGCTCGCGAACAGTTCGAGCTCGGCTCGTTATTAGCTCAATTATCAAAGTTAACGAGCCTAACTCGTTAAGCTAGCTCGGACTCGTTTTCGGGCTCGTTTAGAGCTCGTTTTTGGCTCGTTTTAGAACTCATTTTTGGCTCATTTTAAGGATCGTTTTAGAGCTCGTTTTTTTGGCTCGTTTTAGAGCTCATTTTTTTGGCTCGTTTAAGGCTCGTTTTAAGGCTCGTTTTTTTTGGCTCGCGAGCCTGTAAATGAACATGTTCGCGAGCTCACGAGCCGAATATCCTTAAGCTCGAGCTCGGCTCGATAAGATAAACGAACGAACTCGAACGAGCTTTTTACCGAATCGAGCTCTGAATAGCTCGCGAACCGTTTGGTTCATTTACATCCCTAGTTGGAGGCGCCTCGGCCATCCTGGCTATAGTTGCGCAAGAAGCAGGGAAGAAGACGCCTTAAAGGAGCTTGAAGGCACCTTAGATGCTGGATGGAAGGCGCCTTTCAGGTGGCTTGAAGGCACCTTCGGATGGATAAACAGTGCAGGCTTCGGAAGCTATCGTCTCCGACATGTAAGAGATAAAAATCCATGTTGGAGACGCCTTCCATGGAGGCTGAAGGCGCTTTCAGCAGGCTATTTAAGCCAGTCTTGAGCAGGTGCTAAAAGACACTTATTCTTCACAATCTTTCTACTGCGCGCTGCTCAAAAGACAATCTAACGAAGCTGTAACACAACTCCAACAATCAGGAAGCCCAAAATTTCTTATTCATAGTTGTCGGTATACTTTCAATTATTGTACTTTAATTATTGTACTTGTAATTTCCGGATTGATAGTGAATTGCCCAAAATAAACACTCAACGAGTGTGGGTCTTGGAGTAGGAGTCGCCACAGGCTCTGAACCAAGTAAAAGAAAAGTGTTAGCGCTTGTTTTACTTCTGCTTTATTTCTTATTTCTGTCGTGTTACTTTATGTTTTCCAAAACGAGTGACAAAGCCACGAGCGCTATTCACTCCCCCTCTAGTGCATCTCGATCCTACAATGAGGAAACATTTGACCCTGTTAAAAAAATGATGACTATTCATACTCTGATTGTTGTTGCTTTTGTTTGTCAATTGAGAATATCTTAGATGAATGTCAAGAATAGATTTTTAAATGGTGATATTTATGAAGAAGTTTATATGACACGCTCTCCCGGTATTTCACACCAACCTAGTGAAGTTTGTAAGCTTTGTAAAACACTTTATAGTCTCAAACAAGCACCTTGTTCTTGGTTTGAGAAGTTTTCTACAGTGATTACTTCACTTGGTCTTCAGCCTAGTAATCATGATTCAGTATTATTTGTCAAATATATTAGTGCAGGTCGTATTATTTTATCATTATATGTTCATGACATAATTATTAGTGATGATGCTTCTGATATAATTTCTTCCTTGAAGTCAGAGTTAGCTCATTGTTTTGTTATGAAAGATTTGGGTAGACTATGCTACTTTTTGGGTATTAAGGTATTTCATTCTCCAAAAGGTTATCTTTTATCTGGTTAAAGTATATATATGATCTATTTGAGCATACACAATTCACTGATAATAGAGTCATTACTCCTATTGAGATTAATACTCAATATTCTCCATTTGATGACCCACCTTTGTCAAATCCTAGTTTGTACTGAACCATTGTTGGGAGCTTAGTTTATTTCATCATGACTAGTCCAGATATTATGTATGTTGTTTATATGGTTAGTCAATTTGTCACTGCACCAATTATTGGTGCAGCTAGTGTTGGTGTAATTTTCCTAGGTCAAGATTTACCAATTTGACTAAGCTTGAGTCCTGATGTTTGAAAATATATAGATATTGCAGATGCAATTGTCCATTTAGAGAGATTGTTGGTATAATTTCCCTCTGATCAAGGTTTAACCGATTTGATGTGAAGAAGAGTCAAGTAGGTCAAGGTTGATCGGATACTTGACTGGGAAGCCTTAACTGAAGGTTAGGCAAGGGCAAGATCAATAGGAAGATTAGCAGAAGAAGAAAATCTAAATGAATCGATATTGACCGGACACTTGGTGTGAAAGCGGTGAAGCTAAGCATATGGAAAATCATGGTGACTGAAGTTAGGTGAAAAAACCTAGTGAGTGAAGCTAGGTAGATGGAAAATTCTGATGAGTGAAGCCAGGTGAAAAACCCTAGTGAGTGAAGGTAGGTAGATGGAAAATTCTGGTGAGTGAAGCTGGGAAAATGGAAAATTCTGATGAGTGAAGCTAGGTGAAAGCCCTAGTTAGTAAAGCTAGGTAGATGAAAAATCCTAATGAGTGAAACCAGGTAAAAAGCCCCAGTGAGTGAAGCTACGTAGTTGAAAAATCCTGGTGAGTGAAACTAGGTGAAAGCCGCAATTAGTGAAACTAGGCAATGGGAAAATCCTAGTGAGTGAAACTAGATGGTGAAAAGTTCTAGTGAGTGAAGCCAGACATTTGAAAGTCCAAGTAGATTAAGATTGACCGGACACTTGGCACGAGAAGAAAAGTCTAAGTGGGTCAAAGGTTTGATCGGACACTTGGCACGAGGAGAAAAGTCCAAGTGGGTCAAAGGATTGACTAAACACCTGGTGATTGGTGTCTCAACAGGTCAACGTTAACCAGATGCTAGGCAAGGAGGAGTCCCAAAAGGTCACGGTTGACCGGATGTTGGGTAAAAGAACTCTAGACTTATGTTTGGAAGTTAGGGTTTAGTAATCAATTAGGCTAATCGATTACCTTAGCTTAAGTGATTAATCGCTTAAGCTCATTTTCACGAGTGCACAGAGAGGTGCCTAATCAATCAAGCTAATCGATTAGACACATCTTAAGCGATTAGGGCAATCACTTAAGAAGCCTTCTATTTGAAATAGAAGTTGTGGTAGACGATTAAGTAGGGAAGCTTAATCACTTATGACCTATTCTCGTGCAAACAGAGAGTTTTCTAATCGATTAGGAAGTCTTAATCGATTAGGGTAATCGATTAAGCTTCAGAAAAATCGTCATTATATAGGTTGCTGATGTGGTAGTCGATTAAGGAGATTCTTAATCGATTAAGGTGCCCGAAGAACCCTAGAAAAGGGTTGACGTGTGCACTGTTTCATCAGAGCTCTTGACACATTTTCTTCTCCAATTCTGTCTGCCGGTTCTTGAAGTTTCTTGGAGCAAAGTGTTGCTACATTTCTAAGCATCAAGAGTCATTTCTAAACAAGAAGAGAGTAACCTAGGGTTCCATTGTTGTAAATCTTATAAGATTTCATCTGTATTTGTTTCTCTTATATTCTTATTGTATTGAGAGCTTGTACGAGACTTTTCCACCTCCGAAGTGTTTCTAAGAAGGAGTGTATTCATAGTGGATATGTGAGAGAGGGTCGGATCCTTGGATTAGTCACCTCGTTTGAGGAGGATACCAAATAAATCCATCTTGTTAGTATTGGAGGAGCTTGCTTCAAGTATTCCGCTGCAAATCATCATCATTAGAAGCAAGCGAGCTATTCACCCTCCCCCCTCTAGCTCTGAAGTGTCCCAATAGCTAGTACTAATGGTCAAATTCAAGTTTTGATGAATGACAAATGGATTAAAATTGAGTGTTATGTTTGTCTAACCTCTTTACCGAGTGTACAGGAATTGACGGGTCTAGAGGACTTGACACCAGACTGAAGCCCAGTTAGGTTTGAAGACTTGATAGATGACACGAAGTCCAGATAGATCAAGATGTGACCCAATATCTGGCAGAAACTCTAGCTGAGTTTGTGAGACCTAACAGCTAGCCGAAGTCCAATTGAGTCTATGGACCTGACAACTAACAGGAAGACCTGGTGGGTCAAGAGGCAAGTTAAGTGACTGCAAATGGTAAGTGAGGTAAGACACTGGAGGAGAGTGATCCAGTACGGGCGAGTCACAGTTGAGACTGTAGGTACTAGTCCAGTTTAGGTCCATTTTAAAAACCTAAATTGAGATCATGACTAGATCCTGGTCTTGGTAAGACAGAATCTAATTATAATGTTATATCTTTATTGTGCTAACTCAGTTTTGCAGGTTACTTTTCATTATTAGACTAACATGAACTTGTAGAAGCTAAGTACAAAATCTAGTCTCGGGTGAACAGTGATCCAAGGGGCCTCATATGCTTTGGAGACGCCTCAACTGCCTCGGCTGAAGTCTCTGCACATGAAGGCACGGAGGTGCCTCATGTGTGGTGGAGGCACCCTGAAGCTTGGCACAGAGGTGCCTCAGAGCACATGGAGGCGCTCTCAGATGGATAGAAATTGAAGGTTTCAAAGGTTATCGAGTTCGAAGGTTTGGGGATCAGATTCAAGGTTGAAGGCACCTCAGATGAGGTTGGAGACGCCCTCAACGTTCCTTAAAAGTGGTGTTCGGCCAAAAGAATGAAGACAACTCATTTATGAAGCCTCAAAAATCCATTTGCTACATCGACCATGTACAATCTGTTGTGCTGCTGCTATGCTATTGCTCCATGACATCCGACGGCTACCAACAGACTAACATCAATACACGAGCCTGGCCAACTTCAATTCTAAGTATTAGTAACAAAGTTTTATTGTGCATTTTCTTTACATACTTGCAAAAGAAAAGTGTATGGTTGTTACACTTTTCTTCTTCCTTGTACTTGATTCCCTTTTCCAACGGCTCCGAAAAAGATTTTTAGTGGATTGCCCATCCATACGATCCGAGGGAATGTGGATCTTGGAGTAGAAGTCGCCGAAGGTTCTGAACCAAGTAACTAATTGTGATCACGTTTTTTTTTGTTGTTATCTTACTTCATTTAATTTTAATTCTGCTGTGTACTTGATTTCAAAATCGGAAAAGATAGTTTTTTAAAATCACAAGATTCATCTCCCTCTCACATGTATCAATCCTACAAGTGGTATTAGAGCAAGGTTCACTCTAAATTGATGCAACCACCAATTGAGCAGAGGGTTTCTTATATTTTCTTTCTTTTTTTGCCTTTTTCAATTTTAGCTTTACGATCTAGTTCAAATTAGTGCAATCACTTCTTTGGACAAATTTTATCGCTTTCTTTTACAAAAATACTCAAAATTGGTGCAACATCTTTCAAGGTTTCTTTCAGTTATTTTTCTTTCCTCATGCACTACTAATCCAAGACCTAGTTTTGGGACTTTTTTTTGGTAGTCTATCTTTGTGTGTGTTGTTTCCTAAATGGCCCAAAATGAAGGCTACAACACTGCTCGTCCTTACTCTTCAATGGAGATGACTTTGCCTACTGGAAGAGAAGAATTGAGGTGTACCTAAAGACAAATATCAAACAATGGCTAAGCACTCGATAAGGATACATGGCTTCGATGGATAATGTGTCCAGTGCGCTCATCGACCCAGAAAAATGGAACCCAAAAGAGAAGAAGAAGGCACAGATAGAGTTTAAAGCTGTAAACACTCTTCGATGTAGATTGACAACTAGGGATGATATATATATATATATATAATATATATATATATATATATATATATATTGTTAGAGTGTATACTAAAAGCCTAGCTTTTGGTATAAATATTTATCTAGAAATAATATTTATCTAGAAATAAGAATCACATTGGTCAAAAGTCTACATTTATGATAAATGTAGTTGCTCAATTAATTTATATTGTAGATAACGTGGTGTGTGGTGTCACACACAGAAGATCATGTTATTGGTTCCTTATAAATTATAAACAGTAGTTCACGACCAAGATGGAAAGGAACAAACCATTGGAAGGTCGTAGTGTAATTAGGTATTAGTATATCTTAACTATATAATTACACTAGTACACTTAGAGTGTATTGAGTAGGACCATTTGAGGTCGTTCCTTTTATACTGACTTTATAAAGGAACAAAGACCTCAGTTATTATGGAAGTGTGTGCTCTTAATCCTAATATAATAACAAGTACATATATTTGATATTTATTTCTTTAATTTATCAATGGGTGAGATTTAGTTCGATGAATCAATAAGCCCGATAAGTTGGGAAATGATATCACTTATAGTGTGTGTTGTTGATTATAGAAGGAAACTGTGTCCTAGTAATCTAGGTTGAGAATGTCCCCAAGAGGAGCTCATAAGGATTGTCATGTTAAACTCTGTAGGTGGACTTAGTCCGACATGACGATGAAGTTGAGTGGTACTACTCTTGGAGCTAGATATTAATTAAGTGAGTTGTCAGTAACTTACTTAATTAGTGGACATTTGTTATCTTAAACACAGGGAGACTAACACACTCATAATAAGAAGGAGCCCAAAATATAATTTGGGATTGGTGCGATAGTTCAATAATAGTTCTCTAGTGGAATGAATTATTATTGATAAAATTAAGTTGTGTGTTCGGGGCGAACACGGGATGTTTAATTTTATCGGGAGACCAAAATCAATTCCTCCTCTCGGTCCCTATCGTAGCCTCTAGTATATAGAGATTTATACCCACCATACCACCTTCTTACCCATCCAATGGGGCGGCCAAGCTAGCTTGGAACCCAAGCTAGGGTGGCCAAGACCAAGTGGATGAGTTAAGTTGGTGGCCAAAGCTTGGGTCCCAAGCTTGGGTGGCCGACCACTAGAATAAAAAGGATTTTATTAAAATTATTTCTTATGTGGATATCATGTTTTTAAAGAGAGTTTAAAATTAAAAATTTCCTTTATAGCTTTCTACAAAGATTAAGAAGAGATTAATCTCTTTCCTTATTTGTAGTTTAAAAGGATGGTTTTAATTTTGGTAAAACTTTCCTTATTTGTAAATCATCTACATGTTTAAAAGAGAGTTTAAAATTTGAAATCTTTCCTTAATTGTTGATTAAAGGAGGATTTTAAATTTTAAGAAAACTTTCCTTTTTAAACATGTTCATGATTTAAAAGAAAGTTTAAAAATTAAATATTCTCTTTTATAAGTTTCTACAAGAGATTAAGAAAAGATTTGATATCTTTCCTTATTTGTAGATTAAAAGAGATTTTAATTTTTAGAGATAACTTTCTTTTTATCCACATGTTTAAAAGAAAGATTTTAATTTATTAAATTTCCTTTTTATAAACTAATCATGAAGGGATAAAAATTATTGAGAAATTTTTAAATTTC
Organism: Zingiber officinale; assembly: GCF_018446385.1. Classification (NCBI taxonomy): domain Eukaryota; kingdom Viridiplantae; phylum Streptophyta; class Magnoliopsida; order Zingiberales; family Zingiberaceae; genus Zingiber; species Zingiber officinale. The sequence continues at coordinate 134,699,865 of NC_055994.1, forward strand.
CGGAAGTAAATAAGGAAGTTTTAATTGGTGTTTAAAATTTTATTTGCTTGGAGTTTTTTTTCTTGTGGCCGGCCATTATAAAATTGAGAAAGGAAATTATTTTTAATTAAATAAATTTTCCTTTTCAATGGAAAAAGAATTAAGGAAGTTTTTATTAAAATTTTCTTATTTGCCAAGATCAAGGATTATAAAAGAGGGGGTAGAGGAGGCTTCATGGCTAACGAATCTATTCTATTTTCTCCCTCTTTTCCTTGGTGTTGTGGCCGGCCAACCTCTCTTCCTCTCTTCCTCTTGGTGGTGGCCGAACCTTCTCTATTGGCTTGGAGCTCTTGTGGTGGCCGGATACTACTTGGAGAAGAAGAAGAAGAAGGAGAGAAAGCTTGTATCCCTTGGAGCTTGGTTGGTGTTTTGTTCTTCGTCCTTTGGTGAAGCTTCTTTGTGTTTGCCGAACCTAGCTAGGAGAAGAAGAAGGTGCTTGGTGGTTTCTCATCTCGGAAGATCGTTGCCCACACAACGTCCGAGGTTAGAAGAGGAATACGATAGAAGATCAAGAGGTTTTTCTAAAAGGTATAACTAGTAATTTTTCTTTCCGCATCATACTAGTTATTTTTGGAAATAATACTAAATACAAGAGGCATACGATTCTAGAGTTTCGAATTTGTTTTCGATATAGTGTTCTTTTGTTTTTCTTTTCCTTGTGATTTGATTGTTCTTTTCGGTTAACCTAAAGTTATTTTAGGAAATTAAATATTAGCTTTCTATAAAAGGTTTTGTCTAGTCGGTGGTGGTTGCTCCCATATCCAAGAAGGCCATGTGCCTCGCCACGTCGAACCAATTATGGAAATTAATATTTAATGAAATTAATAACTTAAGGTGGCTTGGGTCGAACGTGTTAAGTTCCGCAGGAGATCCAAGTCAAAACCTAAAAGAACAAATAGATTAAGTTTTGGATCAAACGTGTTAAGTTCCGCAGGCGATCCAAAATTTAATTTAAAAGAACACATGGTAGCTAGGAAAAGGTTCAGACCTTTGTACAAAATTTTTGTACAGTGGAACCTCTAGGTTTTCCGAGTAGCAACCAACACAGGTATCGCTCAAGGGGTTGTGTATTTGGTATTGGAATTATATGCTGTCATACATATATTAGGGAGGTTAATAGTAGGATGTGCTAACTTTGTGGATGCAGGATCCAACTATTATGGCTTATAGTTATTATGTGTGTAATTGGACCCTTGGACATGTCAAGGGCATTTTATTGTGTGTGCATGATTGTATTAAAATACAGCAGGAGCTGTATTTAGTTTTATTAGGATTTTATTTTTGATCTAGATACATGTACATTCCTTTTATGGAATATAGGATCAAAATGTAAAATTCTATTTATGTCGCGGATCGAATCTTGCAAAGCGTGGAACCTTCTAAGGACCAGAGGCGCAGCGGAACTAGGAGCAAGATGGATGCGACAGCTAGACCCGGTGGCGGTGGCCAAATATGGCAGCAGCTTGGGATGACAACACACGGAAGACAACTAGAGATAAAAGCCATAATAGTTGAAAATTAGATTTTCTATTTATTGCTTTTATATTGTGCTGTGTGTGCATGTTAGTTTACAAGTTTAGTAGGCTAGCATAGTTAAAATTCCTCATTTATAAATAACTAAGTGGGAGAGGGATTTTTAAATAAATCTCATGGTCTCCATTACTGGTTTGTAAGTGATGCAAACAAGCTTGCGTTGGCTCGAGTGCCTTCCTCCATAACGGATGAGCTAGTTTGCGAGATCACTAGAGCAGACTTCCATTTTGGATGACTATAGGAAGTTAATTAAGGCGTGTGATCTTCCCCAACGGAAGGGCATAATCTTATTAATGGACTTAGTGTCAAGTAATGGTATACACTTAGACACATCTAATAGTATCCTCCCCATCGGAGACTGCTATTATTTGTGTGACCAAATGAAACCAACTATTAATTTGTCATAAAACTAGGTTGACAAGATAATAAAATTAAAGGGTTAAAACCCCTCTTACAAATGATTGATTTTGTATACGTCCACACTAACGTGGCATACAAAATTAACGGTGTTTGAGATAATTTTATTTGTCATAAAGTTACGTTGACAAGATAGTTAATGGGTAAAAACCCTCCTCTTACAAATGTTGATTTTGTATACGTCCACACTAACGTGGCATGCAAAATTCACGGTGTTTTGAGGTGTTGGTAAATTTAAATAATATTGTTAAAGGAATCAATATTATTTTAAATTTAGAGTCTTGACCAAATATTTGATTAAAGATAGACCAACTATTAATTTTATTCGTCATAAAGAAAGGATGACGAGATAATAAAATTAAATGATAAAATTTCCTTTTTGAATTTGTATATGTCCACACTAACGTGACATACAAAATTCATGGGAATTTTTAAGGAGTTGGTCTTAACCAAATATTTTTGTGATTCTTAGGATAATGGTCAATCCCTAGCTGATATACTTAGTGGTCCCAATTATAATTGATTGAAAATAGGATTTGGACATTAAGGTAGACTGTCCTCTTAGAACTAAGAACAATATAGGTATATTTTATTCATTAGTTGAAACATGTTTAGTGGAGTTATCTACCGGTACCTGGTGTGTAGATATGGGAGCCACTGATTCATTGCAGGGTTCCAGGAAACCCGATAACTAAATGAAAATAAAAAACACCGTCCAAATGGGCACTACTGCAAAAGTAGCAGCTATTGCAGTGGGAGAGGTTTATTCTCTAATAGGAATAAAATTTGGATTATTAGTAATTGTCTTTACGTACTAAGTTTAGGAAGAACCTGATTTCAGTTTCTAAACTATTATAGAATAGATATTGTGTCTATTTTGATAATAAAGCTGTTATCAAGAAAAATAGACAAGTTATCGATTTTGGTATGTTGGTTGACAATTTATAATCCAATAACTCCCACGATGTAATAAATGGAAATTATAACACATCTTCTAACTTTAAGAGGAAGCAACCTTCGGAGATGAACCAATTATATCTTTGGCATCTAAAGCTAGGTTATATTAACTTAAGTAGGATTCATTGGTAGCTGATGAACTTTTGGGTTCATTAGTAGTGGAAATCTTTCCAACCTACGAGTCTTACTTGGAAAGGAAAAATAACCAAGAAGCTTTTAAGTCAAAGGGGTATGGAGCCAAAGATATGATGGAATTGGTTCATTCTGATTTGTGTGATCCTATGACTATCCAGGCAAGAGGTAGTATCGAATATTTCATCTATTTTATAGATAACTATTCAAGATACAAATACATTTACTTAATGTGCCGCAAGACTAAGTACTTTGATTAGTTCAAAGAGTACAAGGCTGATGCGGAGAAATGTTAAAGTAAAAGTATTAAGTCACTATGGTAAGATCGTAGTGGCAAGTACCTCTTAGGATAATTTGGGAGTCACTTATCAGAAGTCGGGACTCAATCCTAACTAACCGCACCTGTACACCCCAACTGAATGGTGTAGTAGAAAGAAGGTATAAGGCTCTTATGGAATAATTAGATCGATGATGAGTTATTACCAAATTTGTTTTAAGGATATACACTAGAAACAGAAGTGAACATAATACCTTCTAAAGTCAGAACTCTCTACTCCCATAGAATTGCAGAATGGGCGTAAGCCTAGTCTGAAGTATATTCGGATTTGGGTGGTCTAGCACATAAGAGACACTGATAAGTTGGGCAGGAGTTCACTTGTTTGTGAGTTATCCTAGAGAAACAAAAGTAGGTTTATAGTCTTAAAAATCTGAAGGTCATTATCAATGACCGATTTTTAGAATAGGACTATGTAATAAACCACATGCCCATAAATTTGTTCTTAAGGAAATAATAAAGGACATGTCTAATCTAGTACCAACTGTACAAGATGAAATATCACAAGAAACTGCAACACGTATTATAAAAGATACACAATTACAGATAGTGCCTTTTCGTAGTGGGAGGGTTGTCAAGCAACCTAAGAGATTCATGTTTTGGGAGAGTCTTTGGACTCGATCCCAAATGAACATGAGCCTGATCCCGGACATATGATGAAGCACTCCAAGATAAAGATCCAGCATCTTGGCAAAAAGTAATGAATAATAGAATTAGAATATATATATTCTGATAAAATCTGGAAGCTTGTAAAACCACCAGATGGTGTAAAAGCCTTTGGGTGTAAAAAGGTCTATAATAGGAAAAGAGGGATAGACAGGAAGGTAGAAATTTTCAAAAGCAAGGCTTGATGAAAAAGAAAACTTTTTCACTGGTAGCCATGTTTAAGTCTATCCAGATTCTTTTATCTATTTGGCAAGTGGATGTCAAGACAGCATTCCTTAATGGAAGTCTTGAAGATAGCATCCACATAAAGCAAACCAGAAGGGTTCATTATAAAAGGCTAAGAGCATCTTGTGTGAAAGCTCAATCAGTCTATGGACTGAGGCAAAGCTTCAAGGTCTTGGAACATCCAGTTTATCAAAGTAATCCAGACCTTTGGATTTATTGAGTAAACGGATAAGTCTTGTGTATACAAATGGTGTGATGAAAACGTGGTGGTGTTTCTTGTACTATACGTAGATAACAATTTTGGTAGTTGGAAACAATATCAAAATGTTGTCAGAAGTAAGGGTATGGTTGTCCAAATAATTCGATATAAAGGACTTGGGAGAATGTATATATTTTTGTGATCAAAGTAATAAGGGATCGCAAGAAAAATATATATAGATATATCTCGAGTTTAATATATCGAAAAAATCCTTACTCGTTTTTAGCATGCAAAACTCCTAGAAAGGTTTCTTACCTTTTAAGCATGGAGTGTTTTTATCTAAAGAGATGTCTTCGATGACATCAAAGGAGATTGAGAACATGTAGGCAGTTCTTTATGCTTCGGCAGTTAGACAACCTAATGTATGCTATGCACGAGATCATAAATCTGTTTTGCCAAGGGCATAGTTAGCAGATATCAAAGTAACCCTAGACAAGGACATTGGACTGCAGTAAAGCATATAAGTACCTTAGAGGCACTAGAGATTATATGCTAGTTTACAAGGCAGTTATTTTGGTCCCTGTGGGTTGCATGGATTTTAACTTCCAATCGGATAGGGACAATATTAAGTCAACCTCGGGGTTTTGTGTTTACTTTAGGAGGTAAAGTCATAACTATGGAAGAGTGATAAGCATAGGTGTTTATCTGGACTCCACCATAGAAGCTTAGTATATGGCAAGCCTCTAAGGTAGCCATAAAAGCTGAATGACTCAATAACCTCAAGATAGATTTAGATATGATTTCTGGTTTGTCCAAAGATTATTACAATTTATTGTAATAATGTTGGTGCAGTAACAAACTCGAAGAAACCATAAGTCTATAAGGCAAGTAAACACAATAGAGCGCAAGTACCACCCAATACGAGAAATCGTATAAACGAGGAGAAGTTGTTGCCGCCTAGATTGCATCGGATGATAACCTAAGGTCCTTAAGGCAAGAGCTTTTTGAAAGGCATGGGAATCAGATGTATGGCAGCAGATATGGCAGCTTAGTCTTTTAGTATAAGTGGGAGATTGTTAGAGTGTATACTAAAAGCCTAACTTTTGGTATAAATATTTATCTAGAAATAAGAATCACATTGGTCAAAAGTCTACATTTATGATAAATGTAGTTGCTCAATTAATTTATATTGTAGATAACGTGGTGTGTGGTGTCACACACAGAAGATCATGTTATTGGTTCCTTATAAATTATAAACAGTAGCTCACGACCAAGATGGAAAGGAACAAACCATTGGAAGGTCGTAGTGTAATTAGGTATTAGTATATCTTAACTATATAATTACACTAGTACACTTAGAGTGTATTGAGTAGGACCATTTGAGGTCGTTCCTTTTATACTGACTTTATAAAGGAACAAAGACCTCAGTTATTATGGAAGTGTGTGCTCTTAATCCTAATATAATAACAAGTACATATATTTGATATTTATTTCTTTAATTTATCAATGGGTGAGATTTAGTTCGATGAATCAATAAGCCCGATAAGTTGGGAAATGATATCACTTATAGTGTGTGTTGTTGATTATAGAAGGAAATTGTGTCCTAGTAATCTAGGTTGAGAATGTCCCCAAGAGGAGCTCATAAGGATTGTCATGTTAAACCCTGCAGGTGGACTTAGTCCGACATGACGATGAAGTTGAGTGGTACTACTCTTGGAGCTAGATATTAATTAAGTGAGTTGTCAGTAACTTACTTAATTAATGGACATTTGTTATCTTAAACACAGGGAGACTAACACACTCATAATAAGAAGGAGCCCAAAATGTAATTTGGGATTGGTGCGGTAGTTCAATAATAGTTCTCTAGTGGAATGAATTATTATTGATAAAATTAAGTTGTGTGTTCGGGGTGAACACGGGATGCTTAATTTTATCGGGAGACCAAAACCAATTCCTCCTCTCGGTCCCTATCGTAGCCTCTAGTATATAGAGATTTATACCCACCGCATACCCACCTTCTTACCCATCCAATGGGGCCGGCCAAGCTAGCTTGGAACCCAAGCTAGGGCCGGCCAAGACCAAGTGGATGAGTCAAGTTGGTGGCCGGCCAAAGCTTGGGTCCCAAGCTTAGGTGGCCGACCACTAGAATATTAAAAAGGATTTTTATTAAAATTATTTCTTATGTGGATATCATGTTTTTAAAAGAGAGTTTAAAAATTAAAAATTTCCTTTTATAGCTTTCTACAAAAGATTAAGAGAAGAGATTAATCTCTTTCCTTATTTGTAGTTTAAAAGGATGGTTTTAATTTTTGGTAAAAACTTTCCTTATTTGTAAATCATCTACATGTTTAAAAGAGAGTTTAAAATTTGAAATCTTTCCTTAATTGTTGATTAAAGGAGGATTTTAAATTTTAAGAAAACTTTCCTTTTTAAACATGTTCATGATTTAAAAGAAAGTTTAAAAATTAAATATTCTCTTTTATAAGTTTCTACAAGAGATTAAGAAAAGATTTGATATCTTTCCTTATTTGTAGATTAAAAGAGATTTTAATTTTTAGAGATAACTTTCTTTTTATCCACATGTTTAAAAGAAAGATTTTAATTTATTAAATTTCCTTTTTATAAACCAATCATGAAGGGATAAAAATTATTGAGAAATTTTTAAATTTCCGGAAGCAAATAAGGAAGTTTTAATTGGTGTTTAAAATTTTATTTGCTTGGAGTTTTTTTTCTTGTGGCCGGCCATTATAAAATTGAGAAAGGAAATTATTTTTAATTAAATAAATTTTCCTTTTCAATGGCAAAAGAATTAAGGAAGTTTTTATTAAAATTTCCTTATTTGCCAAGATCAAGGATTATAAAAGAGGGGGTAGAGGAGGCTTCATGGCTAACGAATCTATTCTATTTTCTCCCTCTTTTCCTTGGTGTTGTGGCCGGCCAACCTCTCTTCCTCTCTTCCTCTTGGTGGTGGCCGAACCTTCTCTATTGGCTTGGAGCTCTTGTGGTGGTCGGATACTACTTGGAGAAGAAGAAGAAGAAGGAGAGAAAGCTTGTATCCCTTGGAGCTTGGTTGGTGTTTTGTTCTTCGTCCTTTGGTGAAGCTTCTTTGTGTTTGCCGAACCTAGCTAGGAGAAGAAGAAGGTGCTTGGTGGTTTCTCATCTCGGAAGATCGTTGCCCACACAACGTCCGAGGTTAGAAGAGGAATACGATAGAAGATCAAGAGGTTTTTCTAAAAGGTATAACTAGTAATTTTTCTTTCCGCATCATACTAGTTATTTTTGGAAATAATACTAAATACAAGAGGCATACGATTCTAGAGTTTCGAATTTGTTTTCGATATAGTGTTCTTTTGTTTTTCTTTTCCTTGTGATTTGATTGTTCTTTTCGGTTAACCTAAAGTTATTTTAGGAAATTAAATATTAGCTTTCTATAAAAGGTTTTGTCTAGTCGGTGGTGGTTGCTCCCATATCCAAGAAGGCCATGTGCCTCGCCACGTCAGTACTGGGAACCAATTATGGAAATTAATATTTAATGGAATTAATAACTTAAGGTGGCTTGGGTCGAACGTGTTAAGTTCCGCAGGAGATCCAAGTCAAAACCTAAAAGAACAAATAGATTAAGTTTTGGATCAAACGTGTTAAGTTCCGCAGGCGATCCAAAATTTAATTTAAAAGAACACATGGTAGCTAGGAAAAGGTTCAGACCTTTGTACAAAATTTTTGTACAGTGGAACCTCTAGGTTTTCCGAGTAGCAACCAACATATATATATATATATATATATATATATATATATATATATATATATATATATATATATATACATGGGGTGGGTTTGGGGCGGATTCATTGAAACTCATAACCCGCCTCGAACCCGCTTCTAAACCTGGTCAACGGGTTTAGACCCGCCCCGTAACCCGTTTGACTGGGTTTAACATGGGGTCGGGTTTAAACCTAGCCCGTTGCCATCCCTATTACCGACAGAAGAACTCAACCGGGTCGGACCATTCAAGAACGCTAAAGAACTCTGGGGCAAGCTGATCGAGCTGCACGAAGGCACAAGTGATGCCAAGGTAACAAAAAGCAACTTACTTTTAAATAGCTTATTTAATATTAAAATACAGGATGGTGAGACAACAAGTCAGCTCCATGCCAGAATAAAGAACATCCTCAACAATCTTACTTGATCGAGCATCAACTCGAGAACTGTGATGTGATAAGGTATGCTCTCAACTCCTTTCCTTGAAATACAATGTGGAATCTATAGTAGATGCCTATAAAATTTCTAAAAACCTTTCAAAGTTAAAGTTAGACAAGTTATTTTGTGAACTAGAATTGCACGAATAGACTAATTTCAAATAAGTTGAGAAGGGTATAGCCTTTTTGCAGGTTCCATAAGGCAGGCAAAGACCAAGACTAAACCTGAGCCAGAAACTAAGTCTGACTCAGATTTAGATGAAGAAGAACAACTTGTGAACATGGTAAGGAAGATTTTACCAGGAATAAGAAGGACTTCAGCAAAGACATTTAGAAGATGATCAAGCCAAACTCCAACAAATCAAGCATCACTTGCTTTAGGTCCAACAAAAAGGGGCACTACAAGCACGAGTTCCCAAATCTCAAGGAAGACAAGCCGAAGAAGTCTAAGAAGAAGAAGGCTCTGAATGCGACTTTGGACGAGTCATCATCAAAAGAATCGAACAATAATGAACAGAAGTAAAATAACAATCTTGCACTGATAGCAACCAGACTAGAATCGGAAAGCTAGTTGGAACAAGAAGACAAGTCTGAGTATGAGTCAAGCCACAGATTCGTATCCATTTTTGAAGGTTCCAACGAGGTAAATTCTAACTCATATGTTCAATTTTTTAAAATTATTGCATGCATGAATAAGAAATTAATTAAATATGAAAATAAAATTAAAATGCAAGTGGAGGAAAATCAAGACCTTAAGGAACAACTTAAAGCAAACCCAATAACTGAACAAGTTCAATATGAAAATCCAACTCAAGCTGCAAAACTTGAGGAAAAAATTTCAAATTCAAAGGTAAAGTTGTAAAATTTAGAGAACTTTTAGAAAAGTTTACAACGAGATCCAAGTATTTATATATGATACTTGAATCCCAAAGAGCTGTTTATAATAAATCCGGACTCGGATACAAGTCCATCTCAACAAACAAAACATTTATTTCACTAAAAACTAAAAATAAGAAATCAACTAAAGCATGAGTTCCGACAACCTATCTAACCAAACGAATAGGACTAAACAAATTTTATGTACCTAAAAATGAAATTCACTATATAAAAATAAAATAAAATAATTCCTTAAATAAATCTAAAAAACCAAAACAATCAATTAATCTAAACTCGGGCTACAAGTTCAAATCAAGTCAAAAACTTAAATCCCACAATCAAAGCTACAATCAAGTATATTTTAACTATAAAATAAATATAAACTGATCCTGTCTGAACGCTGAATCAACGGACGCTGGGCACATGGCGCTCTCCGAACTGATGACGTGGATCTTCGACCAGTCGTAGGGGTCTCCGGCGAACCTGCAAGGAAGTCAGGTCGGGAAGGGGTTCCCGGTGACGACCCTCCGACGCTCAAATCAGGCAAGAGGAAACTAGGAAGTGACTTCGAATATCGGAGAATGCGTACCTCCGGCGAAGTGTGAGGACCCTTATATAGGGCTGTGAAGAAGCTTATGCACACATACCGAGGCGAATACGTGTCCTCTTACCATACCTTGGTATGAGTTTGTCAGAGGAGCTTGCCTGACACCATATTGCTACAGTCCGAGCACCTCTCTGATGGGATAGTAGAACCTTCCGTCATAGACTTCTGCATATGGGTTAGTCGTCGAACACGCTTGTTGTCAGAAGATGTCCCTGGATGTGTCCTTTTGTCTCTTCTGTTCCCGCGCCGAGCGTCTGGCCGCTCGACAGTCCCATCACGTTCGACCGGACGTAGGTACTGATCCGCTCGGGAGATTCCAGGTCGTGTGCTCGGATGAAACTGTTCACAGCATTACTGCTTTATGCCTCGGCCGAGCGGGCTACTCGCTCGGCCCGGCGACTCTGTTCACCATGAGCGTCGGAGACCCGACTCCCCGTCGGATTGTCTTTGCTTCCGCTTATACTCCGTTCGGCCGGTCGGTCCCCCCTTTTCCGATCGGCCATTTGACCTTTGACCTCCACGTGGCGTTGACTCCCCTCAAAGAGGGTCCCGCATCCGTATCGCCGGATCACTTGCCTCCCCTTCAAGTCTAGTCGAAGGAGGCGATTAGTCCGACTGACTGGACCATCAGTCTCGCCGAGCGGCGTCTATAAGCAACTATCCTCCGCTCGGCCCCCACGGGGGTAGCTATAACGCTAGTCAACGCGAACATTCCTCGGTATCTTTTCAAAGTTTTTGCCAATCTCCATCATTAAGGTCGAGCACGCGTTCATTAAATGCGCTCCAGTAGCTGAACGCCACGTGGCGATGCTGCCGTCATCGTACGGCGGCGGCGTGGTGTCCGACGGGATCGAGGTGGTTCGAAATAGACGGCGCGATGCGTGCTTCGGTTCTCGCGACCTGAATCCGACGGTGGAGGCCGCTCGGGCTCAACCCTATAAAGCCTTCGCCTTCTCCGCCTTCACCGCATTTCTGCTCTCGCGTGCCCAGAAGCTTCCTTCGGCGTTTCAGTGCTCCGGCGGCTTCGATTCTCCTTTTTCCGGCGATTCAGTGTTCTTCTCCGATCCTCATTCTTCTCTGTAAGGTTCTTCTTCTTTCTTTCTTTGTTAGCCTTGTGTTTCTTGTCGTGTTTTCGTCCTCTGCACACTGTTTCATCTATCATCTTCTTCCTTTTACCCTCTACCTTCTGTCGCCCTTTTTGGTTTCGTCCGCTCGGACAATGGCTAGTTCCTCTCAGCCTCAAGACCAAACTCTCAGCCCATGGTATACCACCATTGAGTCGCGCTTCGATCGGCGCGATGCCGATATTTTGATGGATAATTTTAACATCCCATCCGACTTCGAAATTATCTTACCCTCTCCCTCCGCTCAGCCACATAAACCGCCGCGCGGAGCTTTTTGTGTTTTCCGCGACCAGTTCACAACCGGTCTGCGATTTCCCATTCATCCCTTCATCGTTGAAGTTTGTAACTTTTTCGGCATTCCGCTCGGAAGCCTAGTCCCCAACACTTTCCGTCTTTTATGCGGTGTTGTCGTCCTGTTTAAAATCCACCATATCCCCCTCCGACCGGAGGTTTTCTATTTTTTTTTATTACCCTAAACAGTCCGAGTTGGGCACATATATGTTCCACGCTCGGCCTGGTTTAGTTTTCTTCAATAAACTTCCCTATTCCAATAAGCATTGGAAAGAATTCTACTTCTACCTTCGGACGCCCGAGCAGGCCCCCTTCCGCACGCAGTGGCAGATCGGACCACCAACCTCCCCTGAACTAAGAAGATTCAAGACCCGACCGGACTATCTTCACGCCGCCAACATGCTAGCCGGTCTGAGGTTTGACATCAATAAGTTCCTGCCAGAAGGGGTGATGTACATATTCGGCCTGAGTCCGATCAGGACCCCCCTCCCGAGCGGCTTCGGTAAGAATCTTGCTTGTACATTTGCCTTGATTGCTAACTGATTTTCTCCTTTTTCCTTTGCAGCGAACATTGTCATGGAGTCGGTGATGGCTGAAATTTTGAAGAGGAAGGTGGCGGCGCTCGAGGCCGCGGCGGCCAAAGAGATGGAGACGCTTGGCATTCAGCCGGTCGGCTCTAATGAAGGGGAGAGCGACACGAACGCGGGGGAATCAGCCACTCAGGCTACCCTCCCGGAACAGGCGGCTGGCGCACCCGCTAGTCGAGAGCCTTCCATCCGGGAGGAGGGCTCGGCTCAGGAGGACGAGCGCCCTCTTCGACAAAAGAGGCGTAGAGTGGAGACACCCCTTCAATCGGCGACTTCCGCAGTCCAGCCTTCCGAGTGGACCACCGCTGATTCCCGCGGCAAAGCCCCAGCGGTGGAGGCCATCTCGTCCTATCGGACCTCGTCACAATTGGACGCGTCCGCGGACCCCCTCGAGGCCGTTCCAGTCAGCGTCCTTCCGCCCGCTGCCCGCCGAGTTCAACGTTCAGCAATTTTATCCCAGATGTCTGCGCCGGCCTTCGATCCTTCCCCGACCTCCGCTCAGACGACTCCCGGTCGACATCGTACCATCCGGGTCTCGCTTCACCTCCCCACTGAAGAATTGTTGCCCGAGTCCGATCGGCCGACCGCGCCCGAGCACACGATCACCCTGAAGGGGCCTTTAGCCGAAATGTGGGCCGACGCTCGGGCACGCGTCACTATGATTCCACTCCGCAGTCTGGCCAACAGCCACATGCAGCAAGCTACTGGGGTAAGACAATTTTCTCAAGGCCTTTACGCATTTTTTCCGATCGGCTACTAACACTCTTGCTTATGTCAGAGATGGGTGGAGGAGATTGCGGTCTCCAATCGTCTGGCTATGGTGGATGAAGAATTAAAGAGGCTGAAGGCTCCGGGCGGCCCTTCCAGCTCACAAGGTCCATCATATGCCGAGCTGCAGAAAGAGCTCAAAAAGACCCAAGCTCTATTGGAGGTCAAACGGAAGAAGATGGCCGATCAGGCCTACACTCTGGGAGAACTTGAAAGGCAGGTGAAGACGCTTGAGCGGAAGAAAGACCTCGCCACCGAGCGGAAGAAAACGGCAATCTCCGATCTGGAGAAGAAGAATGTCGAGGCTCGGGGTCTGGAGCAAAAGGTTAAAGAGTTGATGGACCAGCTGGCCGGCGAGAAGGTGGCCCGCTCGGCGGAGGCAGATAAGCATAAGGAGGAGCTGAAAACTCTGCAAGAGTCCCTTGCAGCCTCCCAAGCGGCCTTCAAGGAGTATCAAGAAGCTGAGCCTGGCCGAGTCGCAGCCCTGAGGCTGAATTACATCCGTTCGGAAGTGTTCTCGGAGAAAATCTGTGAACGGATGTACACTGCCTTCAAGCTCGCTATGACTGCCACCACAACTTATTTAAAGTCCAAGGGTCATCTTGCCAACTTCGTCCGCATCCCGGCCCAAGACCAAGCGGCGCTTCTCGGCACAATCCCCCAGGACATTTATGATTTTCTTGAATAGGAAGTTTTTATGTAACTCGGCCGCTCGGCCAAACACTTATCTATTTTTGTAATTCTGCCGCTCGGCCTTAATTTCTTGAATGCTATCCTTTTATTTGCTTTTTCTTTTTCTTTTGCTAATCAATATGAGTGTTGTCCGCTCGGCTCGCCAACTACCGTTGTTTATGTTCCTTTGCTTCTCCTCGTTATTCGCCTCTCATCCCACCTTTATTGTGCTGGAAAGGGGTTTTTACGAAGTATTTTGCGTAGCTAGTCCGCTCGGCGAAATATATCCTGTTTCGCAAACGGGATTTTCTCCAGATGTTCACGAAGTACTTTTGGTTAATTGGACGATCGGCCAAACGACTTAAGAGTCGACCTCTTTATTGTCTTCTTCCGGCCGGAGGGTTTATAGTCGCCCGCGCGACTCTCGATATTTAATCGTCAGAACTCGACGGTCTTCCGGCCGGAGGGTTTACAGTCGCCGGTGCGACTCTCGATATTTAACGTCGGAGCTCGACGGTCTTCCGGCCGGAGGGTTTATAGTCGCCGGCGTGACTCTCGATATTTAACATCGGAGCTCGACGGTCATCCGGCCGGAGGGTTTATAGTCGCCGACGCGACTCTCGGTTTTTAACGTCGGAGCTCGATGGTCTTCCGGCCGGAGGGTTTATAGTCGCCGGCGCGACTCTCGATATTTAACGTCGGAGCTAGACGGTCTTCCGGCCGGAGGGTTTATAGTCGCCGGCGCGACTCTCGATTTTTAACGTCGGAGCTCGACGGTCTTCCGGCCGGAGGGTTTATAGTCGTCGGCGCGACTCTCGATATTTAACGTCGGAGCTCGACGGTCTTCCGGCCGGAGGGTTTATAGTCGCCGGCGCGACTCTCGATATTTAACGTCGGAGCTCGACGGTCTTCCGGCCGGAGGGTTTATAGTCGCCGGCGCGACTCTCGATATTTAACGTCGGAGCTCGACGGTCTTTCGGCCGGAGGGTTTATAGTCACCGGCGCGACTCTCGATTTTTAACGTCGGAGTTCGACGGTCTTCCGGTCGGAGGGTTTATAGTCGCCGGCGCGACTCTCGTTATTTAACGTCGGAGCTCGACGGTCTTCCGGCCGGAGGGTTTATAGTCACCGGCGCGACTCTCGATTTTTAACGTCGGAGCTCGACGGTCTTCCGGCCGGAGGGTTTATAGTCGCCGGCGTGACTCTCGATTTTTAATGTCGGAGCTCGACGGTCTTCCGGCCGGAGGGTTTATAGTCGCCGGCGGGACTCTAGATATTTAACGTCGGAGCTCGACGGTCTTCCGGCCGGAGGGTTTATAGTCGCCGGCGTGACTCTTGATATTTAACGTCGGAGCTCGACGGTCTTCCGGCCGGAGGGTTTATAGTCGCCGGTGCGACTCTTGATATTTAACGTCAGAGCTCGACGGTCCGGACTCGATATTTAACATCGGAGCTCGATGATCTTCCGGCCGGAGGGTTTATAGTCGCCGGCGTGACTCTCGATATTTGACGTCGAAGCTCGACGGTCTTCCGGCCGGAGGGTTTATAGTCGTCGGCGCAACTCTCGATATTTAACGTCGGAGCTCGACGGCCTTCAAGGCTAATTTCAACACGGTCTGAGCGACACGTGGTCTTCGTGTAGTCGGCCGTTCGGTCAATAATTCCAAAATACGTTTTATCACTTTGCTTCCTACATTAAAAGAACACAGGCGACTAAGAGATACACAAAATGAATTACATCAACGCACCTCTCACCCAGCTCGGTACGGCTGGAGGTGATTTGCGCTCCATGGTTGATCCAGCTGCCGTCCGTCTTCATCCTCCAAATAATAAGCACCCGAGCGGAGCTTTTCGATGACCTTGAAGGGACCCGCCCAAGGAGCCTCCAGCTTGCCAACGTCCCCGACCGACTTTACTTTCTTCCACACTAGGTCGCCGACCTAGAACGCTCTGGGGATCACGCGCTGGTTGTAATTCTGCTTCATCCTCTACCGGTACGCCATCAGTCGGACAGACGCCTTGGCTCGTTCTTCGTCGATTAAGTCCAGCTCCATGTTCCTCCGCTCGGCATTGTCGTCATCATAGTTCTGGATCCGGACGGACTCTACGCCAACTTCAACCGGGATAACTGCTTCGCCGCCGTACACTAAATGGAACGGCGTGATGCCCGTTCCTTCCTTTGGAGTCGTGCGGATAGCCCATAAGACGCCTGACAGCTCGTCCACCCAACTTCCTCCTATGTGGTTAAGTCGAGCCCGAAGAATTCTGAGTATTTCTCTGTTGGTTACTTCCGCCTGGCCGTTGCTTTGGGGATACGGCACGGAAGTAAAGTGCTGCTCAATGCCATAACTTTTGCACCATTCTTCGAGCTGCTTCCCAACGAACTGTCGCCCGTTATCAGATATGAGTCGACGAGGGATGCCGAACCGACAGATTATATGCTGCCAAAGAAACTTTTTAACCATCTGCTCGGTGATCTTGGCCAGTGGCTCGGCCTCCACCCATTTGGAAAAGTAGTCGACCGCCACCAGTAGAAACTTCCGCTGACCGATCGCCATAGGGAACGGACCCACGATATCCATTCCCCACTGATCGAACGGACAGGATACCGCAGATGCTTTCATCTCCTCTGCCGGTCGGTGGGAGAAGTTGTGGTACTTCTGGCAGGAGAGGCACGTCGCGACGGTCCAAGCGGCGTCTGCTTGCAGTGTTGGCCAGAAGTACCTGGCCAGCAGGATCTTCCTAGCCAACGATCGACCGCCCGGATGTCCCCCGCATGATCCTTGGTGCACTTCGTGGAGGATGTACTCCGCGTCCTCCGAGCTCACACACTTCAACAGTGAGTGGGAGAAAGCCTTCTTGTAGAGTTGGTCTCCAATGAGTGTGAACCGACCGACTCTCCTCCTTAATAGCTGGGCTTCTTCCCGATCGGACGGTGTTGCCCCTGATCTCAGAAACTCCATGATGGTTGTCCTCCAATCGCTCGAAAACGCGATGCCCTGCATCCGGTCGATGTGCGCCACCAAAGATACTTATTCAATTGGTTGCTGAATGACGACCGATGATATTGAACTTGCAAGCTTGGCTAACTCGTCTGCTGCCTGGTTTTCCGCTCAGGGTATCTTTTGGATAATGACCTCTTTGAAGTGGGCCTTGAGCTTTTCAAAGGCCTCAGCGTAAAGCTTGAGCCGAGCATTATTAATCTCAAAAGTGCCCGAGAGCTACTGAGCGGCCAACTGGAAGTTTGAATGGAGTGTCACCCGACCGGCGCCTACATGCTGAGCTGCCTGCAAATTGGCTATGAGAGCCTCATACTCCGCTTCATTATTTGTGGCCTTGTAATCCAATCGGACGGATAGGTGCATCCTTTCTTCTTGGGGAGAGAGTAATAATACACCAATCCCGCTCCCGAGCCGAGTGGATGATCCATCCACAAATATTTTCCACATAGCTTCGGGCTCGAGATTTTGCACTTCAGTAACAAAATCTGCCAAGGACTGCGCCTTTATTGCCGAACGAGGTTGAAACTGGATGTCAAATTCACTCAACTCTGTTGTCCATTTGATGAGCTGGTCGGACGCTTCTGGGTTTAGCAGCACTCTTCCCAAAGGGCTATTCGTCCGGACTATGATGGTATGTGCTAGGAAATAAGGGCGAAGTCTCCGAGCGGCGAGGACCAAAGCGAAAGCCAGCTTCTCGAGCCCAGTGTAGCGAGATTCAGTGTCTTTTAAAATATGGCTCAAGAAATACACGGGTTGTTCTTCTCCGCTCGTTCTCACTAATGTCGAGCCTACTGCCTGCTCGGTTGAAGATAAGTAAATACAGAGTGGCTCACCCACAGCTGGCTTGGCTAGCACGAGCAGAGAGTTCAGGTATGTCTTCAGTTCTTCGAACGCCCGATCGCACTCCCCATCCCAATGGAACTTAGTAGCTTTGCGTAGAATCTTGAAAAAAGGGAGACTCCGATCGGCGGTCTTCGAGATGAATCTTGACAACGCAGTTATCCGATCGGTCAGGCGCTGTACTTCCCTTAGATTTCTTTGGGGCGGCATATCTTGCAACGCTTTCACCTTGCTGGGATTTACCTCGATGCCCCGCTCGGTCACTATATAGCCCAAGAAACGCCCGCCTTTTGCTCCGAACAAACACTTCTGAGGGTTCAGCTTGACTCCATACTTCCTCAGCGTTCGGAAGGTCTCCTCCATGTCTTTAAAAAGATCAGCCGCTTGGACAGACTTGATGAGAATATCATCCACGTACACTTCTAGATTGCGTCCGATCTGCTCTTTGAATACTTTGTTCATCAAGCGCTGGTAAGTTGCTCCCGCGTTCTTCAGTCCGAACGGCATCACATTGTAGCAGTAAGTGACGTTGGCTGTAACGAAGCTGACCTTCTCTTGATCTTCTCGGGCGAGCGGCACTTGATGGTAGCCCTGATAGGTGTCGAGCATGCATATTAGCTCGCAGCCGGCTGTAGAGTCCACCAGTTGATCGATCCGGGGCAGAGGATAAAAATCCTTTGGGCATGCTTTGTTGAGATCCCGCAAATCGATGCAAACCCTCCACTTGTTGCCCGGCTTGGAGACTAGTACCACGTTCGCCAGCCAGCTCGGGAACTGGACCTCGGGTATGTGGCCGGCCTCCAGGAGCTTCTCGACCTCCGCTCGGATGATGACATTTTGTTCGGCGCTAAAGTCCCTCTTCCTTTGCTTCACCGGCCGAGCGTCCGGTCGGACGTGGAGCTCATGCTGTGCGATACTTGGCGAAATTCTCGGTAGTTTATGTGTCGACCAAACGAAGACGTCGCAGTTTCTCTGAAGACATTTGATCACCTCCTCTTTTTGGCTTGTCTCCAGATCGGCCGCAATAAATGTGGTGGCCTCCGATCGAGTCGGGTGAATCTGCACTTCCTCTTTTTCTTCATAAACCAAAGAGGGTGGTTTTTCAGTAATGACGTTCACCTCGATCCGTGGCGTCTTCCGAGCGGAATTAGCTTCGGCTCGGACCATCTCGACGTAGCATTGCCGAGCTGCCAGCTGGTCTCCTCGTACTTCTCCCACTTTATCTTCCACCAGGAACTTGATTTTCTGGTGGAAGGTGGAGACGGCTGCTCGGAACTCGCTGAGCGTCGGTCGCCCCAAGATGACATTGTATGCAGAGGGAGAGTCGACCACGACGAAGTTGGCAGTCCGCGTCCTTCTGAGCGGCTCCTCTTCCAGCGAAATAGCCAGTCGGACCTGTCCGACCGGCAGAACTTCATTGCCCGTAAACCCGTAGAGGGGGGTTGTCATGGGCAGCAGCTCGACTTGATCAATTTGCAGTTGGTCGAATGCCTTTTTGAATATAATATTGACCGAGCTTCCTGTATCGATGAAAACTCGGTGAATAGTATAGTTAGCTATTACCGCTTTGATGAGGAGAGCATCGTCATGTGGCACTTCGACTCCCTCCAAGTCCTTGGGCCAGAAACTGATTTCGGGCCCGCTCGCCCGTTCTTGGTTGCAGTCGACCGCATGGATCTGGAGCTGCCTGACACTTGCCTTCCGTGCTCTGTTGGAGTCACCTCCGGTCGGCCCACCAGCGATGATGTTGATTTCGCCGCGGGACGTGTTGTTTCTATTTTCTTCTTCCCAAGCGAACGACCTAGGCCGCTCCCAAGACACCCGGGGATAGTCCTCGTGCCTCTGAGGATGATGCCGCTCGGGAGACTGTCGCTGTCGCCTGTCGGATATGTGCCGATCGGCTTCATGGTGTTGTTGTCGCCTGTCGGATGATGGTGAGCGACGACGACTACTCCGAGGAGCGGGGTGGGCGATCAGGGGAAGGCTCCGGCAATCTCTTGTGTTATGCGTGTCAGTCCGGTGGAACGAGCAAAACATAGGGGTCCATACCTTCTTCTTTGGCTTGGGTCGCTCGGCAGCTACCTCTTGGACGGCTTGGGACCTCGCGTGGTGAGGGCGGACTGCTTCGGCCCTCGGTCCTCTAGGCGGCTCCTGACGATTGACATGCTTCCGCTCGGCAGGGGCTAGCCGCTCAGTTGGAACTTCTTTTCTTCGGGCCGCCTGTGCTTCCTCCACATTAATGTACTCGTTGGCCCAGTGTAACATACGATCGTAGTCTCGGGGCGGCTTCCGAATGAGTGACCGGAAGAAATCACCGTCCACGAGGCCTTGCGTGAACGCATTCATCATCGTTTCTGAGGTGGCCGTTGGAATATCCATGGTCACTTGGTTGAATCGTTGGATGTATGCTCTGAGCGACTCCTTGGGCTCTTGCTTGATGGCAAATAAGCTAACGCTGGTCTTCTGGTAGCGTCGACTGCTTGCGAAATGGTGGAGGAAGGCCGTGTGGAACTCCTTGAAACTTGTAATGGACCCGTCCGGCAGCCTCCGAAACCACCGTTGCGCCGACCCCGAGAGGGTGGTAAGGAACACCCGACACTTTACTCCATTTGTGTATTGATGTAGGGTAGCTGTGTTGTCGAACTTATCAAGATGGTCGTCCGGATCGGTGGTTCCGTTGTATTCACCGATCGCCGGGGGCACATAGTGCTTTGGCAGAGGGTCCCGCAGGATGACCTCTGAAAATTGCCGGTTGATCCGCTCGGGGGAGGCGTCCGTTCGGGGAGCCTTGCCTTTTCTGTTGTCTCGCATAGGCGCCTCGTCGGATGAAGATCCTCGGTCACGATTAACTGTTGCTGCTTCAGGAGGCGTTCGAAATAGGGCCCGATGAAATGGAACCGTGGCCGTGGGTGCTTCCGCTCGGCCTCCCGATGCGGACGTCGCTTGTTGCTCCATCCGCTCGGCTTGCACCTTCTGCTTTTGTTGTTCCACAAGCTTAGCTGCTCTTGCCTCGATTAGAGTGTCGAGCTCCTCCGTGGAGAGCATCACCGTATGCGGTCGTCCAGCTTCGTCCATTGCTTCCGCCTGGATACAGGTGCGTTCCCACAAACGGCGCCAATTTGATCCTGTCCGAACGCTGAATCAACGGACGCTGGGCACGTGGCGCTCTCCGAACTGATGACGTGGATCTCCGGCCGGTCGTAGGGGTCTCCGGTGAACCTACAAGGAAGTCGGGCCGGGAAGGGGTTCCAGACGACGACCCTCCGACGCTCAAATCAGGCAAGAGGAAACTAGGAAGTGGCTTCGAATATCGGAGAATGCGTACCTCCGGCGAAGTGTGAGGACCCTTATATAGGGCTGTGAAGAATCTTATGCACACATACCGAGGCGAATACGTGTCCTCTTACCATACCTTGGTATGGGCTTGTCAGAGGAGCTTGCCTGACACCATACTGCTACAGTCCGAGCACCTCTCTGATGGGACAGTAGAACCTTCCGTCATAGACTTCTGCATATGGGTTAGTCGTCGAACACGCTTGTTGTCAGAAGATGTCCCCCGATATGTCCTTTTGTCTCTTCTGTTCCCGCGCCGAGCATCTGGCCGCTCGGCAGTCCCATCACGTCCGACCGGACGTAGGTACTGATCCGCTCGGGAGATTCCAGGTCGTGTGCTCGGATGAAACTGTTCACAGCATTACTGCTTTATGCCTCGGCCGAGCGGGCTACCCGCTCGGCCCGGCGACCCTGTTCACCATGAGCGTCGGAGACCCGACTCCCCGTCGGGTTGTCTTTGCTTCCGCTTATACCCCGTTCGGCCGGTCGGTCTCCCCTTTTCCGATCGGCCATTTGACCTTTGACCTCCACGTGGTGTTGACTCCCCTCAAAGAGGGTCCCGCGTCCGTACCGCCGAATCATAAACCTAATCAAAAACTTAAACATAAATTTAATGATTCAGGAGGAGACATCAAATTAGTTGGCATCTCCAAAACATAATCTACTTAATTGGATAATTAGGGCTAGACTAAAAAGATAATTTGACTCTTATCCAACCTAGTACCAAGGTGGGGCGAGATGATAATGTGTTAGGAAAGCTTGTTTAGGGAGTCAAGTGGGGTAAGGTGTACCCTTCTTGGTTACTTAGCTAAGTAGAACTAACCTAAGCTAGCTCGCCACATCCTAGACTAGTTAGACTAGGGGTTCTCAGTAAGATGATTAAATATATAATTTTATTAAAAAGCTTTGTCTTAGAAAGTAGTCATTGCTCCGATACCCAAGAAGGCTCCTGTGTCCACCACTATTTGAAAGTCAATTTTTGAAATGTGTATTTAATTAACTGATGGTTAAATCTAAATAAAATACAAAGTTAAATTATCTTTAAAATTTAACTAACTCATCTCACAAAATTATAAGAATACCTTAATTGAACAACTAGACCAGGTGAGATGATTAAGATAAAATTAAATTAAAATTAAGATAAAATAAAAATTTTAATTAAATGAAAATTAATATTAATATTAATATTAATATAAAATTCAAATTAAATTAAATTAAATTAAAATAAAAACTAAATTAAAATAAAAATCAAAATAATATTAAATATAAATTAAATTAAAAATTAAACTAAATTAAATTAAGATAAAATTGAAATTAAATTAAAATTAAAATAAATTAAAATTAAATTAAATTAAAATTAAATTAAGAGATAAATTAAAATTAACAATAAAACTTAAAAACTTAATTAAACCTTATTAAATTTAATTAAACCAGAGCTTAATCTTGACTCCTACTTTTTGTAGAAATCTAAGTTGATATTGGATAGTGGTTGTTCTAGACACATGACTGGAGATTACATCAAATTCACTAAACTAACATTCAAGAACCTAGGAATGATTATCTTTGGAAATAACGATAAACTTAAGATAATTGGGATAGGTAACATTAAACTTGAATCTAATTTTATTATTAGAAAAGTGCTACTTGTTGAAAACTTTAAATTTAATTTGCTTAGAATTAACCAATTATGTGATATCATATCAGTTATAAGGTTAGATTTCTGTCATATGACTATTTGATTAAGCATACAAAAAATCCCAACATTATGTAGGATTGATACGCACGTGAGAGGGGAGGAGGTTGAATCACGTGATTTTAGAAAACTTATCTTTTTAACATTTTGAAATCAAAGTGCAACAGAAAAATTAAAAATAGTTAAGTAGAGAAAAGCAGAACATGAACATAAGGAGTTACTTGGTTCGGAGCCTTCGACGACTCCTACTCCAAGACCCATGATCCTTTGAACTATATCAATGGGTAATGTTGGTGCAGGAAGCATCCGACGATCAAACCTAAATTTTGATAATGACAAATGGATTCAAAGTTAAGAATCTTTGTTGTTTAACGTGTGTAAATAAGTTTACAGGAAAGTCCTAACTGCGGTTATGCAGGTGAAAAATCTTAGGGGGTGGTAACCCTAGGTGGAGGAAAACCTAAGGGGCAGCAACCTTAGATCCTAGGGGGTGGTAGCCCTAGGTGGAGGAAAACCCTAAGGGGCGGCAACCTTAGGTCCTAGGGGGTGGTAACCCTAGGTGGAGGAAATCCTAAGGGGGGATAACCTTAGGTCCCAGGGGGAGGTAACCTTAGGTGGCGGAAAAACCCTAGGCAAAAAGTCCAGTCGGTTTAGAGGACCGGACTGACATCAGGTATGCTCTCTTGAGTGGAGTAGGTGAGGACGCATTCCCAGCGGAGAGAACAGTAGGCGTCGGTTCCACCTAGGATTTCTGGTGGGAAATCCGAAGTTAGAACCAGACAGTCCGGAGACTGTCAAAATATTTTTGTTGCTATATTTATTATGTGCTAACTTTATTTTACAGAATATATTGTTGTTTTGTGGACTAACCTATTTTGCAGGGACAAAATAGTACTTTATGCCTCGGATGAATAGTACCCGATGCACCCTCATGGAGCTTGGAGGCCCTCGAGTGCAAAGGCTGGAGTGTGAGCGTTGCAGAGCTAGAGGCATCCTCATGGAGGCTTGAGGCGCCTCGGATAGCCTTGAAGGTGCCTTCAAGTGGATGATCTACGATGGGATCTGGGCTTATCCACGCGGCTGACTCGGTTGTGATGGAGGCACCCTCAAGGGACTTTGAGACGCCTTCAAGAGCCCTTTTATAGAGGTCTCAACCAGCAGCTCAGGACAACACGTTCCGAGCCATCCTTCAACTGTGCACTGCTAACGAGACGATCCGACTGAGCTACAACAAGTCCCTGATGACCCAAAGTTGCGAATCTTCAATTCTTGTTGTCGGTATAGATTTTTCAATATTGTTAAATTGTAATACTCTTGTAACCTTTTGTGCGATATAGTTGTTGCCCAAACTAACACTCAACGAGCGTAGGCCTTGGAGTAGGAGTCGCCCTAGGCTCCGAACCAAGTAAATACTTGGGTCCTTCTGTGTTGTGTTTTCTTATTCCGCTGCTTAACTCTCGAACGTTTTTTGATTACGATAAGTGAAAGCCACGAGCGCTATTCACCCCCCTCCCCCTCTAGCGCATCTCGATCCAACAGGTAATCCACTAAAAACTTCTTTTCGAACCGGCGAAAGAAGAAATCGAGTACAAGTACGGAAAACAGGAAAGTGTGACAACCTACACTTCCCTTTTTGCAAGTATGAAAAATACAAGAATATTAAATTGTTACCAAACACTGTAGAAACTTAGCATGCTTGTGTGTCAATCTGGCGGCAGCTATTGGATGTCTCGGAGTAGTAGCGCACAAACAGAGCGAAGTTGGAGCAGTAGAAGAGTTGTTTGAAGCTTGTAATTGAGTTATCTTAAATGCATGGCCGAAAACTCTTTTATAGGATGTTGAGGGCACCTCCAAGCTCCTCGAAGGCACCTCCAATTGCAAATCTGATCGCTAGAAGTTCAGTCGCGATAAGTCGCTCGAACTGTGGCTTCTATCCACTCGAGGGCACCTTCCATGCTCTCTAAGGCGCCTCTAGCGCTCTCTAGGGTGACTCCAACGCTCTCCAGGGTACCTCCCTGCAGCGAAACTTTATCCATAAAATTTATCCATGCAAGGGCACCTCTTCTGGATCTAGGGTGCCTCTGTGCCACTCCGAGGTGCCTCCATGACCCTTCGAGGCCCCTTGGACATTGTTCATCCAAGGCTTAACTTGATTTTTACTCCTGTAAAAATATGTTAGGATAATAAAAAAATATTTAACATAAAAAATAAAGTTAGCACAATTTATAAGCATAATTAATTAGATACTATTTTCACGAGACAAAGATCCAATCATGGTCTCAGTGTAGGTTTATAAAATGAGCCTAACAAACTGAACCTGTGCCTAAAGTCCCTAATTAGAACTCATCCGCACCGGACAATCTCCTCTAGTGACTTGCCTTACTTACCATGCAGAATCGCTTGACTTCGACTCTCCAGATCTTCCCACCAGTTGTCTGGTCCGTAGACCCAATAAGATTTTAGCCAGCTGTCAGGTCCCGCGGATTCAGCCGGACTTTCTGCCAAATATTGGGTCACTGCTTGATTTATTTGGACTTCTACACTAACTTTCAGGTCCTCCAGACCTAACAGGATTTTAGCTTCGTGTCAAACCCATCAAGTCCTACATACTTGGTAGAAAGGTTAGATCACACAACATCTAACTTTAATATATTTGTCATTCATCAAAACTTATATTTGATCATTAGTGTCAACTGTATTAGCAATCTCTCCCTTTTTGATGCAATGCCAACTTGGGTTAAAGTTAGAAAAAAATATGCAAAAAGAAATGACAATAAAAAAATGATTTAAGAGAAAAATAACTTTAATTTTTATTTTATTTTCTTGATCATTTTAAGGTTAAGATTTTTAAATTTTTTAGATTTGCCTTTATTTTTTTTTCTTATTTAACATTTACCCTCCCCTTTTGACATTCATCAAAAAATATACAACTAAGTAAGAGAAAGTATGAAATAGGTAAATAAATGAAGTAAGCACATTAAGCAATAAACTCTTCAAAGGTAAGATTTTTTTCATAAGAAAAATTATAGGTCTATTTCAGGAAAGAGTTTTGTTTTGAATAATTTAAAAATAGTTATTAAAAAGTCCCAAAGTAAATGCCAAGAATTTCCAAAGTAACTTTCAAAACTAAGCTATTTTTAAATAGGTTTTCAAGACAATCTTCAAGTATAAATTTTAGCAAGTATTTTGAAAGATAATTTTTCAAAGCATAAGTTTCAACTTATTAAGGAAGTATTTCAAAAGACTTTCAAAATAGTGTTGCAAAGTAATTTTTAAAATAGATATTTGAAAAGTATAAGAGTATTTTCAAAGCAAGTTTTCCAAAGCAGATATTTGAAAAGTATAAGAGCATTTTCAATTCAAGTTTTGAAAGCCTGTTCTTGAAAGCATTTTACAAAATATTTTTAAAAATAATTTCAAGGTAATTTTCAAACATATAATTTTCAAAATATTTTTCTGAAACTTTGTAAGAATTTTGCAAAATATTTTCAAAGAAATTAAGAAAAATAATTTTGGAATCATTTTTAAAATATTTTTCAAGCAAAGTTTGAAAAAAGATTTTTCAAAGTACTTTTTAAAATATTTTTAAGTTATCCAAATAGATCCTCCCCCCTAACCTAATATTACTTTAAAAATAATATTCATCTAAAAATTGTCCTTAAATGTTTAACCTTTAGTTACTAACCAACTACAAGAAGATAGTAGCGTTCACTTGGTTAATCAAGTTAAGTATGTTAATCCAGCTAGTGATTTACTAAAATGGACCACTTAACTTGATCGATGTATTTTTGATTTTTAATGCTCAAACTTATGTTGATGTACTAATATAAGCATCTAAAGTCCAAGCAAAGTTCGAAGCATCTCACGCTATTCTATATTTTTGAATACACAAGCAAAGTAATCCTAACATGCTTGTGAGATGCTGGCTGCTAAAGCTGTATGAACATGCCATCTAAGGGAAAACCTAGGCTAAGTCTATAATAAATTTTTAAAAACTAGAAAATAAGGACTTTTAAGTGAAAAGTGAAAATAGGAGTGACCTAGAAGTTGAGGATTGCTTACAAGTAAAGAACAATGTAAGTTGAATGATGCATTAGATTTTTAGTTAAATTGATTGAGCTGATGTTATCAATAAATATTTTTATTTTTTTATAGTTTAGGTTAAAATCTTTTAAAATGTGCATCATCCATAATAACTATGCTACACATTCCCCTATGCTTATCACTACTAGAAATATAGCATATTATGACACTTTATTCATGACATTTAAAATTAAATGTCATTATAAATTATTTTTAATGACATTTATCAAAAAAGATGATTTTAAATATAAAAATATCATTTTAGACCATATATAGTGACAACTTTTATTAATGTCACCATATTCCATCATAATAACCACTTAAATTAATTAAAATACTTAAACCTTTTTTTTCGCCCAAACCTAACGCTAAGCCCTTCCCAGTTCCCTCACACGCCGATTTTTGCCCTCTTCTCTGTTCTCGTTGTCTCGCCGCGCACGAAGCTCAAGCACCGCTCCGATCTTCTACCTTTCTCTTGCTCTCATCGTCGCTGCTTCTCTCCCTTGCTCCTCCTCGTCGTCACCGCTCCTCTCCCTTTCTCTTGCTCTCATCGTCGCTGCTTCTCTCCCTTGCTCCTCCTCATCGTCGCTGCTTCTCTCCCTTCCTCACTAAACCGCTCTCGCTGTCGCCGATCCTTTCAACCAGGCTCACGCATACCTGTGCCGCCGCCAACCTCCATCGCGTGTCGCCACCACGATTCCTCCACTGCCGAGACGCTGTCCTTTTGCCTGTATGTGTATTTTCTTTGAATTTTGATGGATATGTTTCTTTCTTATGCAATTTCTTATGTAACGTGTTCAATCTTTGTGAGTGTTATGAGATATAGGGATTCTATAGTGAGTGTTATGAGATCCTGACGATTTAGATGCTTTTATTGTTTAATGCACTCTCCTAGAATGTCATGCTTAATTTGTAAGTTCCCAATGATATTAGCCTAGGGAAGAAACAGAATAAACTTGATGTGGAAGAAACAGAATGTAGGTTCAATACCACTAGAGGCAGAATAAACTTGATATTAGCACGGCTTGATGCGGAAGAAACAGAATAAACTTGAAACACTAGAGGCAAAGAAAACAGATACACTAAAAACTCTGATAACTAAGTACCACTCAAAACTACAAAATGTAGGTTCAATAATGAGATAATTGAAGGAACAACTAAGATGAATTGATATGAAATATTATGGTTTTTTAATATCATTGAATCTGTCATTGATAAATTATAAGATACTATATATTGTTATGTTGTATCCTCTTGAGTCCTTGTGTTATAAAGATTTCTCTATATCTTGAGTTCTCTACCTTGTGAATTTTATTTGTGATACAGTTCTTTATTTATAAGTGTTAAATTTAGTATACATGCATTTTAAAATTTAACATTATATCATAATGTTAAATTAATTTTAATAAGTTTTTTTTAGGATCATTATGGATAAGAGTTGGATGTTTTCACCAAGACAAACTGAGGAGTATAGAAATGGTGTTCAAAGTTTCTTACATTTTGCATTTTCTAATGCAAATATAAATGGAATGATTTTATGTCCATGTATACAGTGTAAGATTGGTATATTTGTTTCAAAAGAGGTTGCCTTTGATCATTTGACGGTTGATGGATTTATCAAAGGTTATACTCATTGGGTAGCTCATGGAGAGATATCATATAGTACATCTACAAACTCTGCTTCTATTCCATCTAAAAATTATGCAGATGATATGCAAGGTTTAGTTTATGAGGCATTTGGGATCTCAGACAATGATAATAGAATTAGCACATCAGAAATTGAAAATGATAACGAGATTCCAACGGAAGAGGCTGATAAATTCTATAAATTAATTGATGATTCACAAAAAGAATTATATCCAGGATGCAAGAAATTCTCAAAACTTGCATTCATGATTCGCTTGCTTCACTTAAAGTGTCTAGGCAAAATTAATAATAAAATTTTTGATATGCTTTTAGATTTGTTGAGAGAAG
The DNA here is from genome assembly GCF_018446385.1 of Zingiber officinale. Taxonomy (NCBI): domain Eukaryota; kingdom Viridiplantae; phylum Streptophyta; class Magnoliopsida; order Zingiberales; family Zingiberaceae; genus Zingiber; species Zingiber officinale. Next base: position 134,728,413 of record NC_055994.1, read on the forward strand.
CATTTCCTAATGCAATGGATGATTTGCCTAAGTCATACTATGAAGCAGAGAAATTGATGAAGCAAATAGGACTTGGTTATGAAAAGATTGATGCTTGCCCTAATGATTGCACTTTGTACTGGAGGTTGGATAAAGAAAGAATTCAATGTGAAACATATAGTGAGCTCAGATGGGAAACATCCAAAAATGATTCTACCGGTGAAAAGAGAAAAATTTCACGTAAGGTTTTATGGTATTTTCCAATAAAACCTAGATTACAACGTTTGTTCATGTCATCCAAAACAGCATCCCATATGAGATGGCATTCTGAATCTCGCACAAAGGATGGTTACATGCGACATCCAGCTAACTCTCCTGCTTGGCAAACATTTGATCATAAACACTCAGCATTTGCAAAGGATCCTAGGAACATAAGGCTTGGTTTAGCATCAGATGGATTTAATCCATTCAAAAATATGAGTGTGGCACATAGTACATGGCCGGTCATTTTAATGCCATATAATCTTCCACCATGGATGTGTATGAAGCAACCATACTTTATGTTGTCATTATTGATACCCGGCCCATTTGCTCCAGGAAATAACATCGACATCTACTTGCAGCCTCTTATTGCAGATTTAAAGGATTTGTGGGAGACAGGAGTGCAAACATATGATGCATCAACTAAACAAAATTTTCAATTGCATGCCGCATTACTATGGACAATAAGTGATTTCCCTGGATATGCAAACTTATCAAGATGGAGCACTAAAGGACAGCTTGCATGCCCAGTATGTCATAAATTTACACATTCACAATGGTTAAGAAATGGTGGAAAATACTGCTATATGGGTCACTGTAAGTTTTTAAATAGTGATCATGTGTTTCGAAAAAATGCTCAATTGTTTGATGGCACGGAAGAATTTGGAAGACCACCACCCACACTTTCAGGAGACATGGTGATGGATGAGTTGAAAAATTTAAAATTTACATTTGGGAAAACAATTAATGACAATTCATCACTACCATTTAATTGGAAAAAAATGAGTATTTTTTTTGATTTACCATATTGGAAAGATAATGTGATACGTCACAATCTAGACCTTATGCATATTGAAAAGAATGTTTGCGAAAATATTTGTGGGACACTGCTGAATATGGAAGGAAAAACAAAAGATAATCTTAAATCACGACTTGATTTGCAAGAAATGGGGATAAGAGCAGCACTTCATCCTATTGAGAAAGGACCAAAGAAAGTTTATTTACCTCCAGCATCTTTTTCAATGGGGAAAAAAGAGAAGAGCATGTTTTGCAAGGTTCTAAAGCAAATTAAAGTTTCAGATGGCTATGCATCTAACATATCACGATGTGTTCAAATGAAACCGTCAAAATTAATTGGTCTAAAAAGTCATGACAATCATATTTTGATGCAGCAATTGTTGCCAGTAGCACTACGTAGAACCTTATCTAAGTCAGTTCGAGTTCCGTTGATTAAATTAAGCAGATATTTTCGAGAGTTATGTAGTAAAGTAATCTCTCATACGGATATGGCTCGTCTAAGGAGAGATATTGCAGTAATCCTTTGTGAGTTGGAAAAGATTTTTCCTCACTCATTTTTTGACATAATGGTTCATCTAACTATTCATTTGGCTACTGAAGTACAACTTGCTGGGCCAGTTCACTATCGTTGGATGTATCTAATTGAAAGGTAATATATACATCTTTTTAATGTTATTATATTTATAATACATTATTTGTTAAATAATACTAATTGTTATGTTTTTGACATAAGGTACCTAGGGACATTGAAGTCTTATGTTCGAAATAGAAATAAGCCAGAAGGATCTATTGCTGAGGGGTATTTGGCTGAGGAATGTTTGACATTCTTCTCTTTATATTTAGCAGATTATGTAGAGACAAGATTTAATCAATCATCAAGAAATGATAATGCAAATATTGACTCAACATTTGCATTAGATGTGTTTAACACATCTGGCTATGCACTTGGAAAGGCCATTGCAACTAAGTTTGATACTGAGATATTAAAGAATGCACATCAATATGTGTTATTCAATTGTCATCGCTTACAATCTTATATAGAGTATGGTTTCATATAATTCATGCTATTTAAATATATAACTACTTAGTCATCATTATTTATGAAATTAATATTACTAATTTGCAGTGAACATCGTGGAATTGTGCAACTTAGTCATTCTCGTCTTCCACTACACCAAATTGAACGTATACATAGTGAAACTTTTGCCTCATGGTTTGTTAATCATGTAAGTTGTGTTGTAATAGTTATTAAAAATACATATTATTTTTTTTCATATATAAATGAGTAAGTCCTTCTTGTATGATAGATTGAAGATACAAATCTTCCAGAAGATGATCCTGTTTCAAATGATTTGAGATCACTTGCTAGAGGCCCGAATATCATTGGGATACAATATCATAAATTTGTTTCAAATGGATTTAGGTTTCATACAAAAGAAGTGGAACGTAAGAGGAAAACTCAAAATTGTGGTGTGACTGTTAGAGCAACTACTTCAAGTTATTCAAGTATAAAAGATCACAATCCAGTATTAAGCGAACTTGATTATTATGGGATTTTGCAAAATGTGATTGAGTTAGATTATGGGGGAGGTCGAAAAGTTGCTTTATTTGAATGCGAGTGGGTCTCCAAAGGCAAACGGCTAAAATTGGATGAAGATGGTTTTATGTTGGCCAATTTTAAAGATGTTAGGCGTCATAATGAGCCTTATATTTTAGCATCTCAGGCTATGCAAGTATTTTATGTGGAAGATCCAAATGATTGTGATTGACATGTCATTATCACGACTGATGCACGAGCGAAGTATAATATGCAACCTATGGCAGATGTTGATACATATCTTCAAAGTTATATTTGTAATTCAGAAGCTTGCAATGAACATGAAGAAGTAGTCTGGGTTCGTGATGATATTGCAGGAGTGGAAATTGATAATGATTTATGAAGAGATTTTATCTAGTATATGCATTATGTTTAGTCAATTATCATTGTAATATCAGTAGAATAGATTCTTACTATATATGTTTGGATGATATATCAACCTTATTACATATGTTTGGATGATATATGGTGATATGTATTTCCTTTTCATTTTTAACTATTGACTTTTTATTATTTATAATCTGTTACTAATTATTATTTGTAGTACGAATGGCTCCTAAGCGCCGAACTAAGAAGAAATCTCGTTTTAAACTTCATAATGAGATAGATATACAACCATCAAGTATAAGTAAAAATCACACCGATCATGAACAAGGTAATATCTCATTTTATGCATGCCAAATTTAATAACTGTTGTGTTTATTCATATTTATCTTTTTTTAATGTAATCAATACTTTTACAGATAGTCAAAACATAGAAGTTACCTTGAATAACCAAACAGATGTAGTTTCAAATCAACTACATGTTGATGTGCAAGGTAATGTACCACTTGTTGAAAATATGTCTTCAGTTCTAGACTAGTTGTGAGACTATCGATTGTGAGGCTATCTTCATATTGACAAGTCTTATACTACATGTTTATTGTGTGTTTAGCAGGGCAATCATATTCTTCCTAGTCCCTACTAAATATCTTGTTAATCTCACACAAGATTGTTTTTCTAAACAATTCCTGAAATCCGGATTCACAAACCAAATCCAAGCAATGCAGGTGCCAATTCTAATAGATGAATGGTTGTCATTGTATGAACAGTTCTGCCCATCATAAATCCTCTTGAAAAAGCTGTGGCAGTGAAGTTGTGGCAACAAATTAAGGAGAAAGTTGTAACACAAGTTGTTGCTGCATGGAGAAGAAGAGAAACTAAAGGAGGAAGTTGCAACACAGGTTGAGGTTGTTGGGAGAAGAGGAAAAAAAAATCTGCTCGATGATCATGGTCTTATCAACAAATTCTTATGTCTAGTTTGATATGTTATTGATGAATAATTCTCTTATAGCCTTATCAACAAATTTCAATACTGATCACCTTCTCAAGGTTCTGCAATTGCATATATATATATATATATATATATATATATATATATATATATATATATATATATATATATATATATATATATATATATATGTTTCAATGATATTTAATGACACCTTGCATTATATGTGCATTTTAGAATATGAGCATGATTGCATTAATGGTCCTCAAGGTTCTGCTCGAGGATCATGACACCTTGCAATTGCGGTCATGTGCATTTTAGAATATGCTTCCGTCTAATTAAATCATATATGTTTCAATGATGTATAATGACATGCATTTCCTTTCCATGAATGATCTAATTGGCTGTTGACACCTTGCAAAGGGGAAACAAATTAAAGAGATATATTGTTGTCATTGTATGAACAATTCTGCCGAGATTTATATCTCTTGAGAAAGGCTTCGCTTATATCACTCCTGCCGAAGTTTGCTGGGTGAGCACCACCTCTTGACCAATCCACCGAAGGTTGCTGGGTGAGCATGGTGGGGAAGTAATCCAAATCCGGAAGAAGCCAAATTTTATTTAATTGCATGCTTATTTTTATTATGTATGTTTGAATGATATATAATGCATGTATTTCCTTTCTAATTTTTAACTATTGACCTTTTATTATTTATAATCTGTTACTAATTATTATTTGTAGTAGGAATGGTTCATAAACATCGAACTAAGAGGAAATCTCGTTTTAAACTTCAAGTTGAGATAGATATGCAACCACCAAGTATAGGTACAAATCACATATATCATGAACAAGGTAATATTTCATTTTATCTATGACAAATTTAATGACAATTTGTGTTTCTTCATATTTATCTTTCTTAATGAAATCAATATTTTTACAGATGGTCAAAACATAGAAGGTACCTTGAATAACCAAAGAGATGTAGTTTTAAATCAACTACATGTTGATGTGCAAGGTAATGTCCCACTTGTTGATAACATGTCTTCAGTTCCAGACCAGAATGATGATATGAACCAGGAATATAATGAAGGTAACATATATGAAGAATTCAATAATTTAATTGAATCATTATTTTTAAATTGTATTATAACTTTTTTTTTACAGCCAGTGAAAATGAACATAATGCTAAGAGGAAAAAAAGAGGTCCTACATTTATCAAAGAAATTTGGGGCCGACCTAGCACACTACCACGCATTAAAATTCTATGTGATGATATGGGTCGTCCTATAGGAACCAAAAAAAATAAATTTACTGATTTCTTGGGTTCTTTAGCAAGGAATGGTAGGTATTGTCCAATTGATGTAGAAGATTGGCATAAAATGCCAATGGACAAAAAGAAAGACATGTTAAATGTTATAAAGGTAACTGAATTACTTTGTCTAATTTTAGTATTTAAAACTTTTAATTTATGCAATAGTAATTTGTTTATATATTTTTTTTACAGGATAAGTATGACCTTCCTTTAGGAACAGAAAATTGGACATTATGCTCAATAGCAAAAAAATGGAGAAATTGGAAGTCTGAACTAAAAAGAAAGTACTATGATCCTGAGTTGTCAATTCAAACTCTTTTACAACAAAAAGATGAAAGAGCTCAAGTAGAACAATATATGAGACTAGTTGCTTTTTGGAACACAGAAAAATCAAAGGTATGTATTTTATTTATTTAGAATATAATGTTAGTATACTTTTATTTTATGTATTATGTGTAATTTAATATATCAGGAAAGAAGTGAAAAAAATAAAAATGCTAGAAAGCAAAGGATAATGAATCAGACCACAGGAAGGACATCTTTTTCTCAAGTGCAACAAACATTGGTAGATCTTTTTATCATATTATAATTTTATGTGCATTTGATTATAGAAATTAGTAACCAAATATATTTTTCAGGAGAAAGAAAAGGGGCATCCTCCAACACGAGTTGAATTATTTCATGCCTGTTTTACTCATGCTAATGGAAGTCCATCAAGTAATATTGTAAAAGAAAGATTGGTAAGATACTTTATACTTTTCATTTATTTTATTTTAAAGTATTTTTTAATTATCATTATGTATTAACTAAGTATTAACATATCCTGTAGGCTGCCATGAAAGAATTAGAAAATCAACTTCCTGAAGATTATAATGATCAAGTGAGCCCGAATGATATATTTGCTCAAATCATGGGACCAGATAGACCTGGTCGAGTACGTATGCTTGGTGATGGTATTAGTCCATCTGATTTGTGGGGAGTAGTTCCTAGTCGTGGCACATGCAATAGACTAGTTATGGAACAGAATGCAAAGTTAGAACAGATGAATGAACAAATCAAAAAGCAAGGCCAACATATTACAATGTTAGAAACAAAGATTTCTGAACAATCAAACACAAATCCTCTTTCAAATTGTAATAATAGTCAACACACTTCATCAAGTAGTAATCCACAAGGTTCTATTCCATCTCATCAAACTTTACGGGTAAGATTTTTTTTTTAATTTTTATTTTATTATATATTTCACACATCTTGAAAAAAATTTGCTATATTTTTCACTTTCATGTAGATTGCAAGTTCTGTCTTGATCAAAAGTTTATTTGATTCAACAAAAATTGTGGCAAAAGGAGTGCTCCTCAGCATGGATCCAAATAATATAGTAGGGAGACAAAAACTAGGTCCAAATTGGTGTGAAGTACAAGTACTAGTTGTCCTAGAACCCGAAGAAAATTTAATTAGACCTTATGATCTTTTACAAAGGTTTGAGGATACACTTGGAGGATTGATAGCTTGGCCTTGTCATTTGGTATGATTTAAACATTTTAGTGAAATATTATTATTTTTTTATATTTATCATGTTATTAAATTTTTTAACAAATATGAAATGTATTTGCAGTTGGCAATATGCGAAGATTTCTATTAGTGCATATAGAATAATACATTATATGTTTCTCATTTGGTATGAATTCCAATCTTTTAAATTATGTTTATTAGGTTTATATTTTTATTATTTAATTTACTTATACAAATTTATTGATTGCATTTGTAGGTGATAGGTACTTGGATTTTGCATATGATGGTTGAAGATGGTTGATAGTAAATTAGTTGGTTTTTTTATAAGACTTTGTTGGTTTTAAAACTTAATGATTTGTTAGTATTTAGTTAGCATTGGATTCAATACTTTTACATTAGTAATGCATTTGTACTTTTGTGATGATGGGATGAATTATGATGATATGGTGAATGAATTGGATATTTTGGATATAAAACGTTTCTATTCTTATTGTGATGATGGTTAAATTGTGATGATGTGTAACTTTTTCTATTATGTGATGAATGTTTTGTGTTCTAAATAAATATTATTAATTTATTGTGGTGTATTCTAAATGTTTATAGTTAATGTGTTTATAAAATATTATAATTAACATTTCATAATGTCATTATAGATAATATAAGATGACAGTTTAAAATATCCTTATAAATTATCATTACTAACATAATTTATTGTCCTTATATAAAATTTTAAAAATTTATTATTGTCAATATAAATTAGTTTAGGTGACATTTATATTTGTCCTTAGTTACGTAATAAAAAGGCATGCATAAATGTCATGAAATATGTTTTAGTGACATTTTCGATTGTCATTATATTCCTATATTTAAGACACTTTTGAAGTTAGCATAAATATTTTATACTGACATTACACAAATGTCAGGAATACTAGAGGGTCTATGCTAACACCGCATTTCAATACATTTTTTGGTGATGTCACCATAGGTTTAGTGTCACTAAAAATATACTATAAGGGCATTTATGTGTGTCCTTAAAGACCTAAATTCTAGTAGTGTATGTACTCTTCTTCAGTAGTAGATAGAACAACACAATGTTGTTTTATACTAAATCAGCTGACAAGTGATGATCCAAGGAGTTGTCATCCACCACTTATACTTTTTCGATCTAATTTACAGTCGACATAATTTGAGTCAGAGTAGCCTTTAAGTTCAAAACTAGTTATTCTGGGTACCAAATTCCTATATTGAGTGTACCTTTTAAGTATCTAAAGATTCTTTTTACCATAATTAGGTGAGACTCCTTAGCACGGGTTTAGTATCTAGCACATATGCTAACTGCAAATAAAATATCAAGTCAGCTTGTAGTTAAGTATAACATACTACCTATGACACTTCTATAATATTTTAGATCTACTAGTTTTTCATTTGGATCACTATCTAGAGTTATGTTAGTGGCTATTGATGTTTTTATTTCTTTAGAATTTTCCATTCCAAACTTTTTAAGTGATTCTTTTATGTATTTTTGTTTATAGATATAATTTTCTTCATTTGCTTGTTTAACTTGTAGGCCTGAGAAATATGTTAGTTTACCTACTAAGCTCATTTCAAATTCTTGTTCCATTAAGGTAATAAAATTCTTATAGAAATTTAGAATTTGTTGATCCAAAAATTATATCATTTTCATATATTTGGGCTAAAAATGTCTATTTTAAGAGTTTTTACAAATAGGGTTGAGTTAACTCAACCTTGATTAAAACGCTTAGAGATTAAGTAGTTGGATAGTCATTCATATATGGTCCTAGGAGCTTGTTTTACACAATATAGTGCTTTCTTTAACTTAAACGCATGGTCAAGATGGTTTAAACTTTCAAACTCTAGTGGTTGATCTACATAGACTTCTTCCTTGATTAGTCCATTTAAAAAAGTAGACTTTACATCCATTTGGTAAAGTTTAAATCTTTTATGGGTTGTATAACTTAGTAGCATTTTGATAGACTCAAGTCTAGCTAATAGGGCATATGTTTTAGCATAGTCGAGTCCTTCTACTTGACTAAACCCTTTGGTTACTAACCTAGCTTTATTCATTATGATTTCCCCTTCTTCGTTTAGTTTGTTTCTAAAAGCTCATTTTGTTTCTATAGACTTTTTACCTTTGGGTAATGGAACTAAGTCCTAGACTTCACTTCTTTCAAATTGAGCCAATTCTTCTTGCATGGCTAAGATTCAATCTGGGTTAAGTAAGGATTCTTCAATAGTTTTGGGTTCAATCTTAGAAATTAAGGCAATTTGAGTCAGATTTCTAAAGGTTGACCTACTTTGAACCCTTAGATCTGGGTCTCCTATTTTGGTCCATTGGATGATCTAGGTTAATTCTAATTGTTCTAGACTCAGTTTGTGTTGGTTGGTTTTCTTCAGGGTGAGTTGGTTCATTTTCTTGTTCTTCAAATTGGTTTAGGGTTTCACTATCTCCGCCTTGATTATAGCTAGATCTAACAAAGTTGATTGGTTCAAACTGGGTTTGACTTTGGTAATGTACTTTAGAGTTATTAGTTTAATCAAATTTTATATTTATTGTTTCTTCAATTTTTAAGGTACTTTTGTTGTAAACTCGGTAGACTCTACATTTAGTGAGTACCCTACAAATATCCTCATTTTAATTTTTTATGTAAATTTTTCTAAATGTTCTCTTGTATTTAAGATGTAGACATTACATCCAAATACTTTAAAATAATTAATGTAAGGTTTTTTTATTATTATAAATTTTATAGGAGGTTTTATTATATATTTTATGGATTATTGTTCTATTTTGGACATAGCAGACTGTACTTACAACTTTAGCCCAAAGGTATTTAGGTAGTTGATATTCATTAAGTATTATCCAAGTGATTTCTTGTAGGGTCCTATTTTTCTTTCCACTACTCAATTTTGTTAGGGTATTTTAGGGTATGAAAATTCTTAATGATAGCCATTTTCTAGATAGAATTTTGCAAACTTATGATTTTTAAATTCCCCACCATTATCACTCTTAATTCTTTTGATTTTGATTTTTTTTATTTTTAGTTTGTTTAAAAAATTATTGAATATTTCAAATATTTCATCTTTATTTGTTAAAAATTTTACCTAAGTAAATTTTAAATAATCACCGATTATTACTAGGAAATATAGGCTACTATTAATTGACTTCACCCTATGTGAGTCAAATAAGTTTAAATGTAATAACTCTAGTATAGAGTTGATTTGAGTTTGATTGATCAATTTGCGGGTTAATTTGGATTGTTTTTCTTGTTGGCAAGTATTATAAATTGTTACATCTAAATTAGGTAATTTTGGTAGTCCTCTATCTAAGTCATTTAGTTTAATGAAGTTTCTAAAGTGAGTGTGGGACAATTTTCTATTTCATGACCAAGTTTCCTCTTTTTTGTGTGTCAAATGACACTTACATGAGGAGCTAATTAAGTTGATTGCATAGATATTGTCTCTTCTAAACTCTTTAAGTCTTATATTAGGGTTGTCTGTGTACTTAATCAGGAATTCAAAGGATAAAAATATAATCATATAATTGACTAATGCTAAGTAAGTTAAATTTAAAATCATCAATAAGTAATACCTTCTTAATAACAAAATCATATTCAAGTTCAATATTACATATCCCAATTATTTTAAGTTTGTCATTATTTCTAAAGGTAACAGTTCATAAGCTCTTGAATTTTAATTGAGTGAATTTGGTATGATCTCCTGTTATGTGTCTGAAATAATCACTATCTAATATCCACGTGAATTCTTATAAAAAATAGGAGTCATTATTAATTTTGAATAATGATTAAGCTTAAGTTAGGTTTTTAATTATTTTGATTATGCTTTAATTTAGGTGTGAATTTTAATTAATTTTAAATTTAAAGTTTTAGGTTAAGTTTTACCTTTAATTGTAATTGTAATTTTGATTTTAAGTTAATTTTAATTTTAATTTTAATTTTAATTTTAAATTTAATTTTAATTTTAATTTTAAATTTAAGTTTATGTTTTTATTTTTGTTTTAATTTTTTATTTTAATTTATTTTTTAATTTAAGTTTAAGTTTAAGTTTAAGTTTTAATTTAATTTTAATTTAAGTTTTAATTTAATTTGAATGTTAGTTTTAGTTTAAATTTAAATTATATTAATCTAATTATCTCATCCGTCTAAGTTTTCAAATAAAGATATCTTAATATTTGTGTGAGATGAGTTAAGTTAATTTTTAGGGGTTGGTTTAACTTATGTTAGATAAAAGTTTAGCCTTGGGTCCATCAAGCAAGCATTATTTGAATAAATTTCTATATTGTGGTGAGTCGTCTGGACATCATTAAAGTAATCACGTGCTTCGAGTTTTTTCAAATAGTCTTGCCCAAACTTTAGTTTAACCAGTTTAGATTGGTAAGACGTAGTTTCAATTAGTTCACTAAGTCAAATGCACTAGGTCAAATACATATGATTATTTCTAGACATGCATAGACAAAGCTTCCTTAACTTATTATCATCCCAAACTTTTCTAGTACTGTTTGCCAAGTTAAATTAATCATAATTTTTCTAGTCCTAATTACTCTTATTGGGTAAGGTTCATGTTCTTGAGGTGCTAACTAATTTTGAGACTCTCTTGAATTATAGAATTTTGAGTTGAATTTGTGTTGATTTATTTTATAATTGTAGTAAATTTGATTTAGCTTAAGCTTGAATTTGATTTATTAGAATAAAGTTTCATTACAATAACAGTGACTTTCTGCAGGCATCATTAATGACACACAATTAAAGCGCACTGTTAATAATAATTTTTACGACGTACCTAATTATGTATACTGCGAATAATATAATATTTATACAAATGATGACGTGTAGAAAAAATACGCTATGAATAAACTTTTCTACGGTATACAAAGCACACTTTAAAACTTAATATTAACGACACATGGAACACGCTTTTAATAATTATTATACATATATAAATAATCACGTGCAAAAATACACATTATCAATAAATATTATAAAATTTAAACAGCATATTTAGTCTTTAATAACCTTCAAATTTTTCTAATGCATTCCGCCGAATCATCTCATCTTGCTAATTATTTTTTGCAAAAACTTTTTACGCAAAAACACTTTGCAATTATTGGCCTCACTCCCGAGAACCAAACTCCTCCCACGTGAGAACCCTCACGCGAAGCTCTCTCACGCAAAACCCAACTCCCTTCGCTGAAGCTTCTCTGCCGCCAACTTCTCCGCCGAACATCTCCGCCCATCCTTTCTCAGCCAAAGCCCTCTTTGGCCAAGCCCTCTCTGTCGAAGCCCTCCACTGAATTGAAGAATACATGCTTCCTCTCTGTCGCTGACGAGCCTCCGCTTCCTTCTAGGTACGCAACCTACAGAACATTCATCTATCAAATTCGAGCTCATCTGCCACTATTGAATCTATCGTTGTCGATTCCTTCCAAGTACTGCTTTCTCCCCCTCAGTCCATGAAGATACCAGCTTTTCTTGGTCTAACAATTGTCGCATTCTTTCTAATCGAGTTGTATTACAAAGATGTGTTTTTTTTTGCGCCACCATATTTGATATTGATCTATTTCTAATTTTTTTTTTCTGTTGCTTATTGATTTTGGGAATCTCCTACAGAGGAGGATAAAGGAAGGCAGGGAAGCGATATGCTGTTAGGGTTTTTAATATTCACCATCGTTTTTCGATTTAGGAATCCATCTTGGTTTAATCCTTCGACCTCTCTTTACAAGTAAAGGCTCTTGCTTTTGGAATTATTTCTTCACAATTCAATATTCATATTCTCTTGTGAGCATGTTACAAGCACATGGATATGTGGTTACTTGAAACATCTATAACTCTCCTGTAATCCTGTACAAGATTTGATTTCATAGTAGGAAATTTGCAAACGACTGCTAGGTTTAAAAAGCATGTGGTCATGCGAAATGCACGCTATTACTTTGCAATTGGATTTTAAACATCTATAGTTTGACTTAAAAGGTCAGGTTAGGTTAATTGTTTACAATCTCATGATCAAAGTTTCAAACAAGAAAGTCTTGCTTTATCAAATTGTTGCTTTCATTCACAAGATGTACATGGTAAAGACCACGATGAATCTCGATTTCCAATGAGGCATTTTGTATGTGATCATTTTGGGGTGCAGTATGCAACTTGACTGGATAAAGCTTGCTGTTGGTTCACCTTACCAAACTTAAACATCTACATTTAAGACCAATTTCTTACATTTCCTTATTATCATTATTTTTTTGTCTATTAAAAAATTATGGAATGTTAATGGACATTCAAGATAGTATTTTAAACATTTCACTATTGTGCATTGTTGCATATAGGATTTATTTGTACCTTCAGCCATTTCTTTAGCTGTTCCATTGGCTTTGATGTCCCTCACTAGGTATGTAATGCATAACTAGCAAATATGAAGTTATATTTTCAATAATTTTACCGATATAAATTTTTTGTTCTATTTTTTGTAGTGAGGTCAGTGGTACATCTGAGAAAGGTGCCAATATTTTAGCTTCCGAGAAAATGGCTCCTAGTGGACAGCTTGTTTTTGCTGTTGGCATAGGAGCGTTACTGTTTGTTCCGGTGTTCAAGGCCATTACAGGCTTGCCACCTTACATTGGTATGCTTCTAGGACAAGGAGTCCTATGGATTTTGACCGATGAGACAAAAATTGAAAGTACCACAAACCAAAGTACCACAAGCCTTATCTCGTATCGATACACAAGGAGTCCTCTTCTTTTTAGGGATTCTTTTATCAGTAAGCAAGTACCTCCGAAAACTTTCATATAATTTTACATAAGAAGCTAAGTTCCGTGCTAATTGAAAGAAATTATCGTGAATTGTCTGATACATAACCCATATTCTTGTTCTCAATTTGCAAAACAAGATGATTAAATAAGGTTTCCAAGTTATTTGTCATATTAATTGTGGGTCATCTCATTTTTGTCAATATAAAGTCATCAACTTAATAGAAAAAGAAATAGTTTGATCGACAAACAGGTCATGTCATAGAACTCATTGTCATGTTTATGTTTAGGTTTTGAATGTGATCAGGAGATGTTACTTCCATGTACATAGATTTTGGGATATGGTAATGACAACTTGAACTGCTAATAGGATAGTGAGATTCTTTCGATGTGTTTTTGTCTTTGTAGCTTGGAGTCTGCTGAAGTCCTGAGGAATTTGGCGAATTACCTTGACACACATATCCCAAATGTTGAATTGATTGCAAGTGCAATTGGAGTGGCATAGTATGTATATTCCACATATTACTGTTTAGGTGATCAGAAAATGAACCTACCTAATTTGCTTATAAAAATTGTTACACGTGATTAGTAGAGGTATTCATTTTTTGATCACCTAAAAATTGTTTCTTATTTATGTTTGTATTTTTCTTGCTCATGTTAATATCTTACCTGTCTTTGTTTGCAGTTGAGGGGCATCAAGCCGATCAAACTTTAATTGTAAAAGCACAGAAGGTTAGTGAGTGCCCCTCCTTGTCGAAATATTTTTCTGTTATGTTATCAAAGTGTTTCCAACTCCTTTTGTTTTAGAATAAGAAAATCATCATTTGATTCTTTTCAGACACATGAATCAGTGGTTGGTTATCTAATGCTAACTTGTGTCATTTGATTGTTGTAGGACTAGTCTCATGAATGTTAGCTTGTGAGAACCAAGTGGTCTATTAATGTTGTGATTATTTTATGTATTCCAATGCAAGAGAGTTAAAAGAACCAACGCAATAATCAAAAATCAATATGGACTTTGAACTATTTGCACTACTTCAGAGAGGTATAGAAAGAGAGGAAAGGCTTGATGTTCATAATTTATTTATCTTATTAACTTGTAACACAGTTATTTCTATTGGAAAGAAAAATTATATGATATTTATTTATTTTTATTTTTATATGCCTATAATACAGTTATTCCTTTAGTGATAATTATACGATATTGATAATTATATGTGTGATATTTTTTTTATATTTTATATGTAATTAATTGCAGCGCGCGGTTGCGCACCGCGAATGATATTAACTACAGTGTGACGCTGCGAATGAATTTACCATAGCATGCAGCTGCGTGCTGTAAATTCAATTTACCGCAGCACACGATCGTGCGCTGCGCATGCAATTTACCGCAGCGCGCGGCCGCACACTGCGAATGTGTTATGACATTTAACAGTATGGAGTTGTGCAACATGCAATGCGTGCTGCGGATAACCAAGGTTCTAAAATTCGCTAGGCGCTAATCGGGCGGAAGACCAGCGCCTAGGCCGCCTAGGCGGGGACTAGGCGCCGCTAGGCGGATTCCTCGGTATTCCTTGTTTTATGTGGACTGTGGGTAATGTCATATGCAAATCTAAATGTTATCTTAAACAATTTCATAGCAATGGAGATCTAACTATGTATGTTGAATTAAATGCATACTTTCTAATATCAAAAAATGAAAAACTATAAAAGAAAACTAACAGTTTTATACAAAGGAAATATACTACACTCAGTAAATACGATTAAAAGAAATAGTTGAACAGCAGAGCATGCAGTAAGTTAACATAATCATGTAGTAAACTGTAAACAGTAGAACATATATCCAACTCGAATTTTAAAACCTTGCTATAAGCTAAAACAACTTTAGTAGTGGAAAACATTAGAAAATGCAAAATAGTAGCAATAGTTAAATTCAAGATTACAATGCATTGTGAACTAGTAACCACTATGCAAAATATAATTGTTGAATAATGTAAATCATGTCTTAACAAAATGAGTTCAAAATTACACAACTAATAATATCTCATAGACTCATATTTATTCTACTTCTTCTTCTCTATAATTTTCAATAACTTGTTCTTCATCGGACACAAACTCAATATCATTATTGTGATCCTCGTCTTCTTCTTCAGATTCAAAATCATCTTCATGAAGCTCTCTCTCTCTAGAGCTTCTTCGGGGTTGTAGATTTTCATCTGCTCCACTTGCTTCATCAACCATTTGCCAAGTGAGCCCGGAACCTAGTTCAACTTCATCATCTTCCCCACCATCCACAATCCAACCTTGTGCATTTGAAGCATCTTTTGCAAGAAGGACATCGACATTCCTTTCTTTTTCTCTTTTTTGTTTGTTCAACAATCTAGCATTAAATTGAACAAATACTAGATTGTTCAACCTGTTGGCATCCAACCTATTCCTTTTCTTGGCATGAATCTAAAAAAAAACAGAGAAAGTAAATATTATAGTTAGTACATGAATATAGAGTATAGACGTTAAAAATTATAGCTAATTTAATTAAAGAGTAGACTGAAAGTTTAAAACTTACTCCTTCAAATGTATTCCAATTTCTTTTACACCTAGATGAACTTGTAGTTAATGAAAGTATCCTCAATGCCACCCTTAGCCAGTTAGGTGTGTGAGCACCGTATGTACTCCACCATGTACATGGATCAAATGTATCATCATTTTTTCACATGCTTTTGCTGCCAATGTTTTTCCAAATAACCCAGTCTTATTTCTATATTTTGAAAATTCCTTGTTAATAATTGTATCGTGTAGATCTAACTCATTGGCATGCGAAGTTTCCATGCATTCAAAAATCCCCATCGCAACCTCCTCATAAAGAGCAATAGAACTATCTTTATAGTAAAAAGAAGGATTCAACAAAAAAGCAGTGGTATGCAATGATGTATCAAGTCTATCGTTCATTTTTGACTCAATAATGATTATGATAGGCTGATAATTTGATTCCACGTTATTCAGAGCCACCTTGATATCTTCTTTAGCTTGAAGAAGTTCCCCATATAGAAACCCCATTGATGGCTTTCTATCTCCATCTACTAATCGAAGAACTCTTACCAAAGGAGCAAATATTTTCAAGCAAAGTATCACACCATTCCAAAAACTCATGCTCATCACTGTAGAGTAAGCCAATTTTCCTTTGTTTATTTTTGACCATTTACAATTCTCCCACATATCACTTGTAAACATGACCCTTAAACTAGCTTTTTTTTCAATTAAACTTTGCAATGTGAGGAAATTTGATGCAAACCTGGTAACTCTTGGTCGGACTATGTCTCTCTTCTTCGTGAAACTTCTCATCAATGATAAAGTCTTATGGTGAGCATAGATGAAAATGGTAAAAGCCTTGGATTGCTCAATTACCTTTTTATATCGTGGAAATTTGCCAATACTTTCAAGCATGAGATTAATAGTGTGAGTTGCACATGAACTCCAAAAGATCCCAAGTCGTTTTTCTCTCATCAATTTAGCTGCAGCCATATTGTTGGTGGCATTGTCTGTTACAATCTAGACAATATTCTGAGCTCCTACTTGTTCAACACACTTGTCAACATACTCAAAAATAAGTTTAGCTGTATGTGCCTCCTCTGAAGACTCCTTAGACTCTAAAAATGTAGTACCCTCCATGTAATTAACACACAAATTTAAGATGCTTCTTCTTTTTCTATCACTCCATGCATTTGTCATAATTGAGCACCCATTTTTTGCCTATTCTTCTTCATGTTTCTTTAGCAATTGTTTTGTTCTTTCAAATTCGGCTTTCAACAGTGGCTCCCTAAGTTGATATTGAGTTGGAGGCTTGAATCCTGGTCCGAATTGACCCACTGCTTCCATTAGTTGCTTGAAGCTATCATTATTAACAGCATTGAATGAGATTCCATTTTCATAAACCCATCTCCCAACATATTGTTGAACTTGTTGAGTTCTCTCTTTGAAAAGTGCCTCATTTATATTTTTTTTGGCGAAACACTTTACTTCCATTGGAGCCTGCATTTTCTGGAGCAATTGCCAATGCATATCTATCCATGAGCCCAAGTGGAAGAGGTTTTTTAATTCCATCCATCCCTTCAATTTCAAGACCTTCTTCTTCATCTAGAGAAATAACCACTTCTGCTCTACAACTTTGTTCTTCCATTATTTTGTTCTTCTTTCTGTTCCTCCCTTCTAAAATAGCATGTTTGCACTTATTTTTGTTTTCTTGAGATGCTTTTTGACAACCAGATACATTTCCAGATATATTTCCAATATGCTCCTCTATCCTATACACTCTCCTGTCATTGTTTTTCCAAATAACTTGCATTTAATTTTATCGAGTTTCTTAGGATCAATCAATATCTCAAACTTCCATCCGATGTCGTTGGACTTTCTTCTAAGAATCCCGGATTCGGGTTGAGTGACAGATGCTGTCGAAGATGGATTGCTTGCCATTATAATAACAGATAACCTGAAAAAATTATATATAGCAACTTAACAAGTTAACAATATAACATGATAATAAAATTTAATTATACATTTATACTATACCAAACGATACCAAATAATGAAATATAACATTAACAAGTCTGAGAATATTTTTTATATATCATTATATCTTAATCTAACTAATAAAATTTATTAGATAATAGATATTTGTTTAAAAAAATTAAATTTAAAATATATTTTTTTGTATTTTTCAATCTGTTTTATACTTTTAAATATAAATTAATAATATTTATTGGAATTTTTAAAAATTTAATATAATTTTCATATTTTTAAAACTGATTTGTATAAATTAATAATATTTATTAGAATTTTTAAAATTTTAATATAATTTTAATATTTATAAATCTGATTAATATAAATTAATAATATATAAAATTTATAAATATGATTTATATAAATTGATAATATGTATTATGATTTTTTTAATTTTTTTTTTTTATATTTTTAAATCTGATAGTGATTAGTGATAAATGATAATTGATAATATTTATAATAATTTTTTTAAATCTGTTATATAAATTAATATTTAATAATATTTATTAAAAAAAGTTAAATCTATTATTGAATCCTATCCGGCTTTATGAATCGAACCCTATTATTGAAATTATCCCCGTTAGGAATTGTTTTAATTTATTAAATAAAAAAAATACAAAACAGAAAAAAATGCCGTCGCGACGCCACCAGCCGCCACCGGCGCCTCGCGGGAGGCCGGCCTCCAGCGGCGTCTAATGCCCTGCGACGCGTCCGGCGTTGCCAGAGAGTTGCCGCGACGACGAAGAAACAAAAAAAAATTAACAGAAACAAGAAAAAAATAAAAACTTACCGGCAGCTGCAGGCCGCGATGAGAGAAGATGCAAGTGTCGGCGATGAAAGAAAGAAGACGAAGCGCCAGCCTCGGCAAATCCGATTTAGTGATAAAAAACGTAAAATATGCCTAAAATACCTAAGCCCGCCGAAGCCCGAGCCTGCCGAAGCCCGAGATGGCCGCCTAAGCCCACCGAAGCCCGTCGAGGACCGCCTAGGTCTTCCGCCTGGCTGGTTTCCGGTGCGGCCTGCTGTCGCACAACGCCTAGGCGGCCGCCTAGGGCGAAATTTCGAACACTGCTTTTTGCAGGAAGACAAACAATTTAGACATTTTTGACAATAATAACACTTTTAGTCGCTAATTAAAAGGAGTAAATTGTAAGAGAAAATAAGGAGATACAAAAGGTGCATTCTATTGAATAATGAGCATGCAATCATTTGAATATGAATCTACACTTTCAATTAATTAGTTCATAATGATACATTGATAACTATTTTGAAGGGAAAAGAAACTAATCTATCTTTGCAAATGATCCCAACAAAAGGTGCATTCGTTTAGGGTTTCTCAATGAGCCGTGTGGTTGTGACTGCGCAAGACATTCGTTTAGGGTTCCCGGAGCAATGGAGGGTGTGAGGGCGGAGGTGGGAAGTTTGGAATCGTCGCTTCTACAGATCGTCCAGGAACATCAACGAAGGTCAATTTGCATCAGAGAGAAAACAGGTTTATCTCCAACTAGTCACTCCTTGTTCTCTGGTAGTCCATATTTTCTTAATTTGTCATTGCTTGATGATCCCGTCGTGAGTTATGTTCGATTGCTTCTGGCCATTCAAGATTTGTAGCGTGAAATTCAGATTGTTAAAAAAAAAATTATTTATCAAACTTTTCTTTTCTTTGAGGACATTGGAATCCGTTGTCCAGAAAAACTTGAGTGCATGACAAACAGAATGATCAATCCGATATGTTATGTCGAGTTTAGATTTCTTTAACATGTATTTGTTATGATTGGGATCGGGAAAGAATTTGTATGAGGCAAGTTTAAGCTTCCATTTCTAAACTTATCTGATTATATTTTTCTTGATGCTCACATGTAAAATTTTAGTAACATTTTGAACTCCAGCCTGCTGGTTGTAAGTGGTTGGAACTGATTTTGAGAAGCTTTTAGGAAGCAGGCCATAAAGAAAATACTAGCTCAAAGTTTAATATCTGATATTCTCTTTTATGCCCTCTCATTACAAGAAGTGGATGCACATTCTTGATTGCATCCAGCTTCTTCACCATAGTTGTGCAGACTTTGCCTTTTACTTGCTACCTCCATCAGACAGTTTGATTTAGACTGATCTTTTAGCTGATTAGATATCAGTCTAACCACTATATTGGCATGAAGTCTGAATAAAGTGTTAAAGGATGAAACTATGGACAAAACAAAATACCACTATCATAGGTAATACAACGAGAAATGGAAAAGTTAACCAATACAAAATTACATAACATTCTCAAAATGAACATGAACTAAGTAGCAATTAACTTCATTAATAAAACCACTAGATTCCAAATAAAAACAACAAATCTCTTGAGAATATTACCTTAAATAAAGAAACGATAAGGGAAGAAAATTAGGAGACCACCTTCAGCATGGTGGAATTCACTAGTGAGAAAAATCTCAGAATCTACCAATGTCTTGGAATCTACTGAGGGAAAGAAAATGAATTTCTTACATGGGGTTTTTGACCTTTTTCATCTTCCCATCCCTCTTCAATGAAAAAAACAGTTTTTACAATAGTAGATGAGGGAGGACTGAGAACGGACATGCCAAACAAGAAAGAAATCTGATTTGCTTTAATTTGCTCAACATGGAAACAAATTGGTTCTTGAGTTTTTTGAATTCCCAATACAGACACATTATTTCCAATCTTAGAGATCTCAATCAAGTGATCGGTGGATGTTGACATGATTCATGTCTCCACTTTAATAACTTAGACTTTCTTCTCTGCTTATTTTACAAGTTCCTTTTTGAATAATCTGCCACAATTTGGATTCTTTATTGATAAAATGCACATGATGCCTTCTATGGCCAATTACATTGATAGTTATTCACCATGTTTATCATTAATCACAAGGGTCACTACATATTTTCTTCCAGGTCCCAAATTCAGATTAGTTTGGAGAGAGTTAATTTTGTCAAATTTTGGCACACAATGATAATTCCAATTTGACTAATTTCGAACAACCAACTTCCAGGGGCCTAAACTTATCTTAGAACTTGATACTTTCTAACATCTGAATAATGAAAAATAAAATGATTGTGTGTAGTAGTGACTCCCAGATCTGTCAAGTTTCATTCCTTTCAGGAAATCAAGGAAAAGATTGAAGATACCTACATCACAAGTTCAAGTAATATTTTTATTCAAGCAGCAATCCGAAGTAGTTGGGATGAATGTAACTTGACAATGATATATAACTATATATTTGATTGAGACTATTGCTTTTATATCTAAGAGAATAGCTAAGACTTTTCATTGAGTTCTGTAATGCTTTTTCCCCTTGCAGATAAAGCTAAGAAGGATGCTTTACAAACTGCTATACGAGTTTCTGAGCTTCTGGTTGAGACTGTTAATGGACAAGTTGAAGCCACATTTATAAATGAGAAACGGATTGAACTTGAAATTCGTGCTTTAGTTAGTACGATTATGCGTTATAAAAAGCAAACAGACCAATGGCTTGCAGCTTCCCATGCATTGAACACTGTTATAAAGGTGCTCTATCCTCACTGAATTACAAAGTATGTCATAATATTTTCATGTACATTGGCAGTTGCATCAATTTTTTGCACCTTTCTAATTGTTTCAAATCCTGAGTTTAATAAAAGTTATTTTGACAAAAACTAGTTGTTTTAAATGGCTGTATCTATCTCCTCCACAGCCTGGGATACATTTGAACAAAACTTGAGTGATGTCCATTTGCACTGAACTACATTTTGATTAATCATCTCTCCCAAGTTAAATTAGACTTGTTTCTTCTTTTCATTTTATACAATAAAGGGCAGCCTGTGTACAGGGTCCCGAAGAAAGATATATTGTACACAACATTACCCTGTATTGCAAGAGGTTGTTTCCGCGACTTGAACCCATGACCACTAGATCACATGGAAACAACTTTATCCAATATGATTGTAAATTAAACAACAGATGATCTTATATATTTTGCTTCATTCTTCTTTATGTGGCTTGTTTCTGGTTTTCTGCTTCTGCTTCTACTTCTACTTCTGCTGTTTTAACTTGAAGAAAAATAAGTAACTAGGAGCACATTGTTAACTCTGAAGAGAGAGATATTTAATCCTTCTATAGGTTCTATTATTACTTCTCAGATGACAATAGATGTAAGCTACTGATGTTTGCTAGTGTGGAAAGAAATGTTGTAGTTAGCGATTGAAATATCAAGCAGTTTTTCACACACATCTCATCAAGCCGTGTTTGTCTTGATTATTGGGGTCAGTTACATGTTATTCCTATATTGAACTCAATTTAAGGCTATGCCATCAGTAAGGTTCAAATTAATTAAATTGTTTATTTGGTTTCCCTCTGTCTCTTATACCCTTCACTCAAATAGATTCTCCTCTTCTCACTGTGGTACCTTTAAACATGTTCATACTCTCTCAATTTATTTTATCTCATTTTATCATCTATTGGAGCTACACTCAAGTGACTTGTCATATATTAGTATCTTTTTAATGCAATCTAGTATCTCCACTCGTCCATCTTAATATTCTCATATCTATAGTAATATTTTCATGTTGTTTTGTAACAACACAAAATCTACTATCCATAATTCATAAAGCATAGCAAGTCATACTGTAGTCTTGTAAAAATTTTCTTTAAGCTAAAGAGCTTCCAATTATCACACACCCTAGAAACTTATCTTCATATTCGATTTGAATCTATCATTCTTTAGCAGATTGTTGCACAGTAGGATTTTGTGATGTGAGAAGATGCAAGGATCAGAAAATCCAATAGGCATGTTTAATAGATAGTCATTGTTGATAGTTGTGATCCATGCTTAGTGTTGAAGAAATATTGTATGTAAAGTTGAAATTATATGGACAAATTCTAGATGGATGATTTCTTCTTTAATTCGGTATCCAATTTAGTAGATTGTTAGCATGATGCACAATTTGTTGAGTTGATAGGGAAACTTCGTAACCTAAAATATTTTCTACCACAACCTTGAACAAGGTTGTTGGCATTCTAGTATGATCTATTCTATATTCTCACCTGTGATGCTAACTTGATCAGGTGTTCCGTCAACATTTTGGGTGGGTCTGGCAGAAGTGTAGGCTAAACTCTCTTAATATTTATTGTGTTTTTTATTTTGTTTCAGGAAATTGGTGATTTTGAGAACTGGATGAAGATCATGGATTTCGACTGTAAAACCGTAAATGCAGCTATCCGAAATATCCACCAGATATGAGCCAAGTGCCCCTACAACCGTCCTCAATTAGGGACCATGCCAACATTGAGGTTCCAAAACTCTACTAATGTACATTTCCTTAGACAAGATCTTTCAGTTCTAAGCTGTAAACAATTTGTGTTATCTCCACTGTTATTATTATTTAACATTGCAATTGTTAATCCCAAGTTTGTCAGAAAAGGTCTACGATTGTGTTATTCCTAACAGCTAGCTTAAAAAAAAACAAATTTGTCACACAGACACACCAAAAAGTTTTCCGTTTACCAGTTCTTTCACTTAAATCAACCACTTTGTTCCAGGTCTACAAGTGTGAAACATGGAAATAGATTGTATTCAAGTTGTCAATAACAAAGTCAAATACTCTACAATATCACTGAGGTTGTATAGAGTGTTCAGTCTTGTGTTTATCAGTGGTGGTTATGCTAATATGGGCCCAAACTCCCTTGACAGTATTCTACAAGCAACAAACATGCATCAGATTTGAACGTTTCCCATTTGGAGATGCAGAGCAATTGCTACTTCAGCCATTCAGATCTTGCCTATAAGTTTTCCTCGTAATAAAATGCTGCAGATAACAAGTGAGATGAACTCGTAATTCAGAAGAAGCTGAACCATTTTATTTGGGAAGATGCTGATGGTTATGGGTATGGTTTACAGGAGTATCATAGTAACATTAGCTTTGCCAAACTAACCTCCGCTGCATGGGAGTTGTAAATATTGGCATGTCAAAAAGAGAGATGGGTACGGTAACTATACAAAGTGTTAAGGTTAAACTGATATGCTGATTTTGTTAATCTTATTCAAGATCTTTCTCTTCGACCAACTCTACAGGGAGTTCAAAGGCATCGACCTCCATGAAGTAGTCCTTCTTCTCAAGGAAATCAGCATCAGGTCCCTCGTCAATACCGCTGCTTCTGTAAAATCCCCGAGCAATAGGGAAAAATAAGGATGTAATGTATGATATTCAAAACTGGAAGATTACTGCAACCTAAATTAATAGTCGACATCAACTAATATGAAAAATAATTACCAGTTATGAAAACAGGAAAATATATTTCTTTTTTTTTTATACCATTATAGCATTTAATTCGGGTAAAACAGTTAGAGAATAAACTTTTTTTGGTTTACTGAATGGAACTGAAGATGTCTTTCTCCTACCATTTGCACTGTCCAACGGGGGACGGATTTTAAATTTAAGAGTTATATATTAAGTGGTAAAATTAATTATTATATATTATATTTGAAGGTCGTGCGACTAAGACGGTGAGAGATGAGGCAGAAGGTGTCAATGAATAAGCAAACAGAGCTGATGATGTAGAGGTCTCTAGAGGCAAAGAACTCGATGCACACGATCAGGACTGCATTTACACGTGGACTATGGATAAATTCATAGTTTGTAGGATCACGATCCTTCGTAAGATCACGATCTTATGCACAATCGATTTAGGGTTAAAATCGAACCAGTCAAGGTAGTAAAATAGTAAGATCCTATACAAACCTGAACATTTAATTTAATATTTAATAAGATTACTAAAATGATCAATGAAAACTAAATATATTTAATTAAAATTCCCTTTAAAATAAATTAAATCAAATAATAATAATGATAATAATAAATTGATAATATTTAATAAAATATTTAGAATTTAAAAATAAATTTATATATATTTTAATAAAAATAATTCGATTAGGTCAGAGAAAATAATTCTCTTATTTAATTAATCAATTAAATTAAAGTTTTAATAAGTTTTTAATTCGATGACTCCCTGTGCCGTTGCTCCCTTCAGTTAACAACCTGTTCAATTTCATTGTCAACAACCTGTTCAATTTCATTGTCGCTCCGGCTGCTCCCTCACCAGTCCGCTCGCCACTGATCCCTGTCGCCGCTCCCTCGCATGAGTCGCTAGCTGCCGCCCGCCAGAATATGATTTCATCTTCTGTTTATTGATGGAGTTACCTTGAATGTGCATAGTTGCTATAGTTATTCAATGATATAAATTGTTGGAAGCCATCAACATACTAAACCTGGTATGGCTAGCGTGTTTCTTCACATACAAACATAAGAACAAATAAATATAAAGTCAAATTTGATGATCTAAACTCATTTAGAATAAAAGGCTAGTGCTCCTTAACCAATTGTAAATGATATAAACGATAAAGTGCCAGACTTTGTACTATTATCCATAATTTAAACATATGACATAATTAATATACCATAAAAAACTGAGAGATATAATGTGATCTTATTTTCACAACCGGCAGCTATGAATGCATTCAAGATATCGGCCTAGTTCATTTGGAAGTATTCCTAAACGACGCCTCAAATTAGCTAAAGCGTTCTCATTTAATATAAGATTCTCCTCTGGAAAGACTATCTCTCTCCCTCCCTCGGTCGGGTAGAATATCAAATGGTTGTCGTCAACATCGTCATCGTCATCATCGTCATCGTCGTCAACATCATCGTCGTCATCGTCGTCATCATCATCTAATAACAACTGCTCCCTGCAGCATTGAATCCCGCTGAAGTATTCCTCCTTACTTTTCCAAAACTTACGATAGTAGAAACTTCCATCGAGTAAACTTCCCAGACCCTCCAAATCAGGTATCTTAATCCACGTGTCGGTGGGCACGTCGTAGACGAGTGCAGATCGCAACTTTTTGCCTCCCCCGTCCCTGCCACCTATCACAAACAATTTGTCTCCCCTGAAGACGTTCCTCGATAACGACCGCTGTGGGGCCGGGTTTGGCGCGCCCGGCCGCCAGGCTCCGGAGAGTAGGTCGTAGAAGTGAACCTCGCCAGTACGGCGGTTTTTCATCGCGTCCCATCCAAAGATCACCACCAGCTCTCTCCCGACGATCCCGGCAATGCTGCCTATCTTGAGATTGAGGCAGTCAGTACGGTCGGGGGGCAGCTGCCGCATCCTGGGACGGTCGGGGGCCAGCTGCCGCATCGTGCAAACGCCCGTGTCAGGCTCGTATAAGGCGAGGTGAAATTTGCCGACGGTGTGCCGGATCTTGCCCCGGAGGAGCAACGAGACGACGGGACGGGTGAGGCCGTCGGCCCTACGGATGCGGTAGAAGGACAGCGAGTCGAGTTCGTACTTCCACCGCTTACAGACGGCCCGAGCGTCGAGGATGGCGTGGAAGGGGAGGCGGAGGAGGCACTCGAGAGCGAGGCAGTCCGGCAGCCCTGGAATTAACTCGGTCTCCATGGTCGTGGTTCGTCGGGCACGAGAACGCTTCATGGCTGGAACGGATCGGCGGGAACACTTCATGGCCGGAACGAATTCATGGCCGAAACGGATCGGAATGATGATTGTCGTCG
Organism: Zingiber officinale; assembly: GCF_018446385.1. Taxonomy (NCBI): domain Eukaryota; kingdom Viridiplantae; phylum Streptophyta; class Magnoliopsida; order Zingiberales; family Zingiberaceae; genus Zingiber; species Zingiber officinale. The sequence goes on from NC_055994.1 coordinate 134,755,036, forward strand.
GAGAAATCGGAGAACCAGACAAACAGCGGTGGAGGGACAACGGCGGGGCGAGAAGACGGCGGCGGTTTAGAGTTGAGGGAGTTAGATGTTTGATTCTAAATCAACCCCTTAAATAAATAGATTCTTTAAACACGATTTTGACCTAGTCAAACGATTTATTCTAATAAATATAATACAAAATTATTTTAATTTTAATCATATAAATATATTTCCTAATATAATTAAATAGATTCTTCCTTATTTTGACCTCGTCAAACGATTTATTCTAATAAATATAATACCAAATTATTTTAATTTTAAGCTCAAATATATTTATATGATTATATAAAATGATTAATATATTTCCTAATATAATTAAATAGATTCTTCATGATTTTAACCTAGTCAAACGATTTATTCTAATAAATATAATACAAAATTACTTTAATTTTAAGCTCAAATATATTTATATGATTATATAAAATTTATTAGATTTTTTAAAATTAAAATAATTTTGTATTATACTTATTAGAATAAATCGTTTGACTTGGTCAAAAGTGTGTTTGAAGAATCAATTTATAGGAGGGGTTATTCAGAATATAAATTTTTATCAACCATTCAACTTCCTCGACCCTAAACCGTCGCCGCCTCTCGCCCCCGCCGCTATTCGTCCTCGACGCCGTTGTTCTCTGATTTCTCCTTCGGCCATCATCATTCCGATCCGTGAATTTTTTATTCTTATATAAATAATTTTTTTATATTCTCTAACTTAATGTATTAATCACAATAAAATATTTTATTTAAAAAAATGCCTAAACTTATTTCATAAGGTAATTAATATTGTGGGATTTTTTTTTTGAAAATTACTTAAATAAATTTGATACGCTAACTTAAAAACTATGAAATCGGCAAAAATAACAAAGTTACTCTATCAATTTAATGTTTTGATAGATCGATTATAAGGTTGACTTAATTGTTTACAATCTCATGATCAAAGTTTCAAACAAGAAAGTCTTGCTTTATCAAATTGTTGCTTTCATTCACAAGATGTACATGGTAAAGACCACGATGAATCTCGATTTCCAATGAGGCATTTGTATGTGATCATTTTGGTGTGCAGTATGCATCTTGACTGGATAAAGCTTGCTGTTGGTTCACCTTATCAAATTTAGAGGGTGTTTGACTGAGTTTATAAGCTCTCCAAAAGAGTTTATAAGATGTTTTGGAGTTTATAAGCTCTTCAAATTTGTTTGGTAAAATTTTTTTTCAAACAGCTTATAAGTTGTCAAAATAAATTGTTTTGGAACTTATAAGCTGTTTTTAAAAAAGTATGGAAGACCTTATTTTTTAAAAAAGATCTTATTTTAATAATTTTTTTCTCTAAAATATCCTTATATAATTTCATAAATCCTTATCTTATCCTCCATAAATTTTTATAAGTCTAATATCTTTTTTTTATCTCCGCCGACTTCTCTTCCAGCGTCGTGTCATCTTCTCCGCCAACGCCTCTTTCCAATTTTCTCTCCCCCGGTACAAAAATTCGCTCAAAACCCTCTATTAATAAAAAGTCTAAAACCCTCTATTAATAGTATTATATCCTTTTTGATAATTTTATTAATAAAAAGATCTTATAATACCAAACACATCAATATCTTTAAGTTAATTGTAATAAGTTTACCCAAACACTTTAACAGCTTATTTTTAAAATAAGACCTAACAACTTATAAGCTCCTAAAACAACTTATAAATTGTATGAGTTTATAAGCTATTTTTAATAAGTTTAGCCAAACATCCTCTTAAACATCTACATTTAAGACCAATTTCCTACATTTCCTTATTATCATTATTTTTTTGTCCATTAAAAAATTATGGAATGTTAATCGACATTCAAGATAGTATTTTAAACATTTCACTATTATGCATTGTTGCATATAGGATTTATTTGTACCTTCAGTCATTTCTTTAGCTGTTCCATTGACTTTGATGCCCCTCACTAGGTATGTAATGCATAACTAGCAAATATGAAGTTATATTTTCAATAATTTTACCGATATAAATTTTTTGTTCTATTTTTTGTAGCGAGGTCAATGGTACATCTGAGAAAGGTGCCAATATTTTAGCTTCCGAGAAAATGGCTCCTAGTGGACAGCTTGTTTTTGTTGTTGGCATAGGAGCGTTACTATTTGTTCCGGTGTTCAAGGCCATTACAGGCTTGCCACCTTACATTGGTATGCTTCTAGGACAAGGAGTCCTATGGATTTTGACCGATAAGACAAAATTGAAAGTACCACAAACCAAGTACCACAAGCCTTATCTCGTATCGATACACAAGGAGTCCTCTTCTTTTTAGGGATTCTTTTATCAGTAAGCAAGTACCTCCGAAAACTTTCATATAATTTTACATAAGAAGCTAAGTTCCGTGCTAATTGAAAGAAATTATCGTGAATTGTCTGATACATAACCCATATTCTTGTTCTCAATTTGCAAAACAAGATGATTAAATAAGGTTTCCAAGTTATTTGTCATATTAATTGTGGGTCATCTCATTTTTGTCAATATAAAGTCATCAACTTAATAGAAAAAGAAATAGTTTGATCGACAAACAGGTCATGTCATAGAACTCATTGTCATGTTTATGTTTAGGTTTTGAATGTGATCAGGAGATGTTACTTCCATGTACATAGATTTTGGGATATGGTAATGACAACTTGATCTGCTAATAGGATAGTGAGATTCTTTTGATGTGTTTTTGTCTTTATAGCTTGGAGTCTGCTGAAGTCTTGAGGAATTTGGCGAATTACCTTGACACACATATCCCAAATGTTGAATTGATTGCAAGTGCAATTGGAGTGGCATAGTATGTATATTCCACATATTACTGTTTAGGTGATCAGAAAATGAACCTACCTAATTTGCTTATAAAAATTGTTACACGTGATTAGTAGAGGTATTCATTTTTTGATCACCTAAAAATTGTTTCTTATTTATGTTTGTATTTTTCTTGCTCATGTTAATATCTTACCTGTCTTTCTTTGCAATTGAGGGGCATCAAGCCGATCAAACTTTAATTGTAAAAGCACAGAAGGTTAGTGAGTGCCCCTTGTCAAAATATTTTTCTGTTATGTTATCAAAGTATTTCCAACTCCTTTTGTTTTAGAATAAGAAAATCATCATTTGATTCTTTTCAGACACATGAATCAGTGGTTGGTTATCTAATGCTAACTTGTGTCATTTGATTGTTGTAGGACTAGTCTCATAAATGTTAGCTTGTGAGAACCAAGTGGTCTATTAATGTTGTGACTATTTTATGTATTTTATGTATTCCAATGCAAGAGAGTTAAAAGAACCAACTCAATAATCAAAAATCAATATGGACTTTGAACTATTTGCACTACTTCAGAGAGGCATAGAAAGAGAGGAAAGACTTGATGTTCATAATTTATTTATCTTATTAACTTGTAACACAGTTATTCCTATTGGAAAGAAAAATTATATGATATTTATTTATTTTTATTTTTATATGCCTATAATACAGTTATTCCTTTAGTGATAATTATACGATATTGATAATTATATGTGTGATATTTTTTTATATTTTATATGTAATTAATTGCAGCGCGCGGTTGCGCACTGCGAATGATATTAACTACAGTGTGACGCTGCGAATGAATTTACCATAGCATGCAGTTGCGTGCTGTAAATTCAATTTGCCGTTTACCGCAGTGCGCGGCCGCACACTGCGAATGTGTTATGACTTTTAATAGTATGGAGTTGTGCAGCATGCAATGCGCGCTGCAGATAACATAATTGCGTGCTGCAGAAAGACATTTTTGTTGTAGTGTTTGTAGTTTACGTTTGAAGTTGATTTATTAACTGTGTTTTAAGTTTTGATTTGATTTGTTGTACTTTGGTTTTGATTTGTTAGGATTATTTCATTTTAATTTTAGGTAGTAAATTTTGTTTTTAGGTATATAATATTGGTTGGGTTCTACTTGCTTGGTTAGACAAGTTATGAGGTAAATATTTTATTTGAGCTATTTTTGTATTCGAGTTTACATTTGTTATAAATAGCTATTTGAGATCCAAGTATTAAGTAAGGTTTTTGGATCTTGTTGTAAATTTTTCTAGTAAACTTTTCGAGATTTATAATTTCATTTTTTTAGTTTTGAATTTTCTTTTTCACGTTTAATATTTTGAGTTGAAATTTCAAACTGACTTGATTCAGGGTTTGATTTAAGTTGTTCTTTTAGTTCCCCATTTTCTTTACTAAGTATGTTTACTTGATTTTTAGCCGTACTTCATTTTCTACCTAGACATGCCATAATTTTAAAGAATTTAGAATTGAGAGAAGTGTTTACCTCGATGGAACCTTAAGAAACGAGTATGGAATCGTGGCTCGACTCATATTCTGACTCTTCATCTTGTTCTGATTTGCTTTTGGATTCTGGTCTAGTTGTCATCAGTGCAAGATAGTTGTGTTGCTTGGATTCGTCATTGTCCGATTCTTCCGAAGATGACTTATCCTAAGTCGCTTTGAGTACCTTCTTTTTCGGACACTCGTGCTTATAATAGCCCTTTTTGTTGCATCTAAAGTAGGTGATGCTTAACTTACTGATATTGGGCTTGATTATCTTTTGAAGGTCCTTTGTGTTGAAGTCCTTCTTGGTGAACATTCTCCTTATCATATTCACTAATTGTTCTTCTATATTTGAGTCTGAGTCAGATTCAGATTTTGCCTTTTGCTTGGCCTTGTTCTTTGTCTGCTTTATAGAACCTGCAAGGAAAGTTACACCTTTCTCGATCCTTTGGGTGCTAGTTTATTCATGTAGTTCTAGTTCACAAAATAATTCATCTAACTTAAGTTTATTTAAATTCCTTGAAACTATAAAGGTATCTACTATAGATGCCCACAAGAAAATAAATTTAGAGTATACTTTATAATGTCTTAGTTTTGAAGATTATGGCCGATGAGGTGCAATCCGTTGAGGATGTCTTTGATCCTTGCGTGAAGTTGTGTTGTCGTTTCTCCATCCTACATTTTAATACTATATAATGAATTTAATAACCGATCTCTTTTTGTTACCTTCGTGTCGCTAGTGCCTTCATGCAGTTCAATTAGCTTGTCCCAGAGCTCCTTTGCATTTTCAAACGAGACGACCTGGTTTAGTTTCTCCTTGATCAGTCTGCACTGGAGGGTATTTAGTGCTTTGGAGTTGATATGAGCTTTCTTCTTCATGTTTGGGTTCCTATTCTCCGGATCAATAGGTACTTTGGTTGCTTCGTCAACCTGCGCCTGATACCTGCGTCGGATTGAGAACCACTGGTCGATGTCCATCTTGAGATGCACCTCCATTCTCCTCTTCCAATACGGGAAGTCATCCCTGGTGAAGAGTGGAGGGCGCGCAATGCTGAAGCTTCACTTTGGGCCATTAGAATCTTGCACATAAAAAATAAGCAACAAAGAAATCCCAAGATTAGATCTTGGATTAGTAGTGTGAGAAATGATAAAGATAAGAAAATTCGATTGGTATTGTGCCAGTTTGAGCAATTCAAAGAAATTGCAATGAGGAAATTTTCTGAAGGGGTAGTTATACTAATTCAGATAGACTAAAAAAAAACTTAAAGTAGAAACAAAAGGAAACAAAAAAAAATTCCCCTGCTCGATTGATGGTTCCACCAATTCAGAGCGAACAGAGCTCTAATACCACTTGTAAGATTGATGCGCATGTGAGAGGGAGGGGGTGAATCATGTGATTTTAGAAAACTTATATTTTTAATGTTTTGAAATCAAAGTGTAGTGGAAAAATTAAAAATAGTTAAGTAGAGAAAAAGTAGAACACGAACACAAGGAGTTACTTGGTTCGAAACTTTCGGCGACTCCTACTTTAATACCCATGATCCCTTGGACCGTATCGATGGGTAATCCTCTAAAAACCTTTTTTCAAAACGTTAGAAGAGGAAATCGACTATAAGTATAGAAAATAGGAAAGTGTAACAACCTACACTTCCCTTTTTGCAAGTATTAAAAAAAAATACAAGAATATTAAATCGTTACCAAACACCATAGAAACTGAGCGTGCTTGTGTGTCGGTGTCAGTCCGCCGATAGCAGTCAGATGTCTTGGAGCAGTAGTGCACAAGGAGAGCAAAGTCAGAGTAGCAGAAGAGTCATTTGAAGCTTGTAATTGAGTAATCTTGAATGCTTGGCCGAATAGCTCTTTTATAGGCTCTTGAGGGTGCCTTCAAACTCCTCAAAGGCGCCTCCAATTGCAAATCTGATTGCTAGAACTTTGGTCATGATAAGTCATGTGAACTACATCTTCTATCCATTTGAAGGCATCTTCCATGCTCTTTCTAGGGTGCTCCCTGTAGAAAAACTTTAACAACAAAATTTATCCACGCAAGGGTGCCTCCGTTGGATCTAGGCTGCCTCCACACCGCTCCGAGGTGCCTCCATGATACTTTGAGACGTCTCAGATACTATTCATCCGAGAATTAACTTGTTTTTTTTCTCTTATAAAAATATGTTAGGCTAATAGAAAAATATTTAACTTACAAAATAAAGTTAGCATAATTTATAAGCATCATTAATTAGATCCTATCTTTCTAAGACCAATATTTAGTCACGATCTTAGTCTAGGTTTCCAAAATGGACCTAAACTGGACCTGCACCTAAAGTCCCTAATTGGGACTCGCCCTCACTTGACACTCTCCTCCAGTGACTTACCTTACTTACCAAATAAAATCGCTTGGCTTCGGCCCACCAGATCTTTCTGCCAGTTATCAGGTCCGCAGATCCAACTGAATTTCAGCCAGCTGTCAGGTCCTGTGGACCCAACCGAACTTCTCGTCGGATATCAAGTCACTCCTTGACCTATCTAGACTTCTACAACAGCTATCAGGTCCTCCATATTTAGCTGGATTTCAGCCGAGTGTTATACCCATCAAGTCCTGCACACTTGGTAGAAATGCTAGATCACATAACATCTAATTTTCATTCATTTATCATTCATCAAAAATTAACATTGATCATTAGTGCCAACTGCACCAACATATTAGCCTTAAGAGATTTAGACATAACAACATCTATGCAATTAATCTAACCAGTTATACAAAAATTAGGTCCTGGTGGGTCAAGGGACCTTACATCAAGCAAGTTTGCGATTGGTTAGTGGAGGTAAGTTGTCACACCCCAGGGGGTCCCTGCCAGAGTAAATTCCGATAGCATCTTCCCTGTATGGGTGATAATCTGATACTTGACTACATAGCCCGCAGACCTCACAATCCTCGGCCAACACAGTCAGAACATATACAATAATATAAACAAACAATCCATGCAATTTATAATAAATCAGCCTCCGGCTGACTACACAACCACACAGTTTATAATAATAGCTATTCCATTACTCGAGGAAAACACAACTCACAATGGAAAATCATCGTAGTAGAAAACAAGGATAGTAGACCAAAACTCGATATAACATCCACGAGTACAAGATCTACACATCACACGCATGTAGATCACAAAACAAGGAAACAAAGTCTGAAAGTAGAAAACCATATCTACACGAGGAGGGGGACTAGCGATTGGAACCTCCTGACATCCTTAATTTAAAATAGAAATAAAGCAATGGGATGAGTTCAACAACTCAGCGGGAATCAAGCTGACATGCATAGTAAGATATATCTAACAGTAATAATCATGGAGTACAGTCTCCTAATCAATAACAGGAAATGCGAAAACTGAACAAGCAAAGAAGTTGTACTCACCAAGACCTATCCGTATATAAGGGTCATCAGACAAAGCACATCATGTCTCCTGTATGTTGGAGCAATCTAGTGACCCTAGATTTTGATGTTTGGGCAAATGTTTAAGTTAGATTTATTGTTGTATTTGATATGCATTGTGAGTGTGCAGGATACAGATACAACAAAGAAAGTTCAAGTGTGATCTTGGCAAAGGAGGAAAGTCCAAGGATGAGTCTTGGCGGTGTAAGTCCAAGCATGCAGTCTTGGCAACGTAAGTCCAAGTGTGACTTGGCAATGAATGAAGTCCTGAAGGCGCATCCGAGGGACGCAAGGCTGATGGAGGAGGCTAGAAGGCTAGGTCTAGGTTGGTCGGATGAGGATGAGTGCTGAGTGAATGTACTTAGGTGTTAAATCCTAGGATTAGGATTTTACTATAACATTACTGTAGCAGTACTGTAGCGTCACTATAGTAGTCGACTGGTGTGGTCGACCAGATAGTCGATTGGGAGCGAACAGAATGCTTCTGTTCGCTCGGTTAGTGTAGAGCAGTCGACTGATGGAAGTATCAGTCGGCTAGTATCGAGCCGTTGGGATGTAACGATCGAATTTCCACAGGGGGCAGTCGACTGGTGGTTCTACCAGTCGACTGGTGGCGGGAAAAATAGTAGGTGTTTTCCTCCCGAGCTCTATTTAATAGAGCTCGAGGTGCTTGACCAAGGTTGACGAAATAGAGGTGGTTAACCTCTATTAGTAGTCTTCCAAAGCTTCAAGCTCTTCTTGTGATCTAAGAGTGTTTGGATCAAGATTGTGGTGAAGTTTCTCCACTGAGAAGGAGGTTTGAGCTAGCCAGAGATTTCCGGGGAGTCATCCACCGATGGATTGGGATCGCCCACCTTACGGACAGCCATGGAGTAGGAGCCCTAATCTCCAAACCATGTAAATGCCTTGTGTTACGATTTGTTTTGGTTTATTGTCTTTCCTTATTGTTTATAGGGTTAAGCTTTCTTCTTGTTAGTTTGTATTTTTGTTTTCCGCTGCATACTAACAAGTGTAGGAAGTGACGATTTGGGGTAAGATGCTATTCACCCCCTCTACCGGACGTCAAAGTCCCAACAAGTGGTATCAGAGTCAGGTTAGCTCTTGTTGGACTAATTGCCAAGGGAGCGAGCGCTAGAGGAAGATGGAGTCCGAAGGACCTTTAGGATGGGATATCCAAATCCCACCTCCATATGATCAAGATGATTTCGAGTATTGGAGGAAGCGGTTGGAGACTTAGTTCCAAATGGATTGGAACCAATGGATTGTGTTGGAGGAACCGTTTGAAGCTCCAAGGGACAAGAAGGGAAAGTGCCTCCGACCTCGGTATTGGACCGAGGAGCAAAGGGAGCAATCGGAGGCAGATAAGGAGGTAACTAGAATTTTGATTAATTTATTACCTCTTAATTTAATGAGAGTTGCAGAGATGAGGATGTTAAGGTGGATGCGTGGACATACAAAGATGGACAAAATAAGAAATGAGAGCATTAGAGAGAAAGTCGGAGTTGCATCTATTGAGGATAAACTCCGAGAGACATGTTTAAGATGGTACGGACATTTACTTAGACGACCAATAAATGCTCCAGTTAGGCGATGTGAAACTATGATAAACATGCATATCAAACGAGGAAGAGGAAGACCAAAAAAGACTTGGTTAGCAACAATAAAACAAGATAAAATTTATTTAAATATAGATGATGATATAATAGGAGATAGAGCTTAATGACGTAAAAGGATTTATACAGCCGACCCCACCTAGTGGGAAAAGGCTTGGTTGTTGTTGTTGTTATTACCTCTTAATTTGGTATTGAATGTAGGTGAATACAAGAACACAAACTACCTTTGGAAAAAGGTAATTGCACTTCATGAGGATCCTACAAAACTCCAAGTAGTAGAGGAGTCCAAGGAGAAGGGCTCATTGGTCCAAGAAGAGAAGGACCAATCAGATGTTGACACGGGTTCAACATCCGAGGAGGAGAAGGAAGATGAGGAGGTATCATCCACATCTTTAAGGGAGGAAGAAGTGGAACCGTCCACATCTTCAAGTGAAGAGGAAGAAGAGCAATCCAAGGAAGAGGAGATCTTAGAAGCTCAACCCTCCACCTCAACTACCAAGAAGAGCACAAAGGACCACATCAAATGCTTTAAGTGTGGTAAGATGAGACACTACAAGAGTAGGTGCCCAATGCTCCAAAAGGTAAGGGAGGTAAATCCTAAACTCAACAATGTTGATTTAACTAATTTGAGTTGTAGGAAGAAGAAGAAGCACATTAGGTGTTTCACATATGGTGAGTGGGGACACTACCACATAAAGTTCCCAAGGAGAGGAGAACTCAAGAAATTGGCGCACTTGAAGAAGTGGGAGAAGAAGAGAGCTTCAAGGGTAAGGGAGGTAAACCCTAATTTGAATTCAAGTTCAAATTTAAATTCTTCCATGCATTCTAGAAATAATTTTTATTATTTACCCAAGCATAATCATGGATTTAGATATAATGATAAGAATAAGGTTAATGTAGGAGATAACCCTAGGAGACCTATTCATACTAAATCTAGTAAGAGTAGACCTAATAATACCTAAACCACTTTGCCAAAGGGAAGGAAAGTAGGTAAAAACCTAAGCATTAATCCCAAGAAAGGGAGACATATGTCTAGGAAGGTGGGTAGGTCTAGGGATGTCCAAGGTGGACATATTGACTCTAGGGTTAGAACCCTAGAGTTGGAAAATCGAGCCTTGAAGGCAAAGCTTGAGGAAATGGAGAAAGTCCTAGAGAGGTTCATTATTGGACCTAAAGGACTTGACATGTGTTTGGGTGGTCAAAGACCCAAAAATATCAAATTAGGTCCCTCCAAGACCAAAAGGAGGTCAAGTGCTATGGTAGCACATGACATTGGTAAGGGAGGTGTGACCAAGGACAATGGAGAGTCATCCATGGCCAATAAGAAGAAATATACTAGGGTGACATATAATTATGGTAAGAATGAGGTGTCCAAGGTGAAGGGCAAGAAGAAACTAATCAAAGACAAGGTATCTAAGGTTAAGAAGGTGAGTTTTGTAGGCCAAGTGTCACCCGAGGTGCACCGAAGTGGCCTAGCCATAGTAAATGAGTCACCAAGGGAGGTGACTAAGGTTAGGAAGAACCTTTGGGACCTATGGTAGATGAGTTATCAAATGTGCCAAGTGGTTAGGAGACGGACTTGAGTCTCTAACCTAATGGGTTGACATAATTAGGATGGTATCATGCATGAAAATATGACATTGGGGTCATATTGTATGAAAATTAGTTTTTGATGTATATATTCCATATATACCCATGCTAGGGAAGTATTGCGGTTTAGTATGGGCAGATACATCAAGAGGAAGCCAAAACTAGGACTTTAGGTCAAGGTTCAATTGAACTATTTAGATAGTTTTGAATTTTATATCATTCTTAGGATCTGTGATAAATATATTTTTATATATATTTTTTTTCCAAGTAAACAAGGATAAAATAGACCTCTCCACAAAATTAGGTATTTTTTAGAGGTTTGTGTAATTTTTTGCGCATTTTTGAAAGTGGGTCAAAAAGGTTGATTTTTGTCAAAAAAGAATACCAGTCGACTGGTACAATTATCAGTCGACTGGTAATAGTAATTTTGAGCACAAAATGTTTCTGTAAGCTCATTTTGATGATGGAAGTCGACTGAGACTTATGGCAGTTGACTGATATGGTCTGAAAATGTTTTGCAGCATTAGAAAATGACCAAAAGAGTGGTGAACATGTATGTAATCTTATGGGAGATTAATACATGATGTTTATTGTCATTAGAGATTAAAGAGTCCAATAATTGGGATATTGTTGGAGCTCTTTTTGATATATGGCAAAGGAGGAGAAGTTTAGGTTTAAGTGAAAAACCTACATACCTTTACAAGAAATCCTAACTCAAGGGGGAGCTTAGGTGAAGGGGGAGTCATTGCTCATTTATTTGAAAAGGGGGAGAAGTTTGTCTTTGCGGGAGAGCTTAGGTAAAAGGGGAGCCTAGGATTAGGTTCCATGATTTATGCATGTGTAGATTGTATTTTTATTTACATTGTTATTACATTTATGATGCCCTAACTTCAACGGGTTGTCAAACATCAAAAAGAAGAGATTGTTGGAGCAATCTAGTGACCTTAGGTTTTGATGTTTGGGAAAAGGTTTAAGTTAGGTTTATTGTTATATTTGATATGCATTGTGAGTGTGCAGGATATAGGTACAACAAGAAAAGTCCAAGTGTGATATTGGCAAAGGAGGAAAGTCCAAGGATGAGTCTTGGCGGTGTAAGTCCAAGCATACAATCTTGGCAACTTAAGTCCAAGTGTGACTTGGCAATGAATGAAGTCCCGGAGGCACGACCTCTTAGTAAAGGAAGACCCGACAACAATGACAAGGTCGATGGAAGCTCCAGAAGGCAAGACATGAAGGATGGGGAGAAATCTGAGGGACGCAAGGCTGATGGAGGAGGCTAAAATGCTAGGTCTAGGTTGGTCGGGCGAGGACGAGTGCTGAGTGCTGAGTGAATGTACTTAGGGGTTAAATCTTAGGATTAGGGTTTTACCGTAGCATTACTGTAGCGTCACTGTAGCAGTACTGTAGCAGTCGATTGATGTTTTCATCAGTCGACTGGTGCGGTCGACCAGACAGTCAACTGGGAGCGAACAGAATGCTTCTGTTCGTTCGATTAGTGTAGAGCAGTCGATTGATGGAAGTATCAGTCGACTGGTATCGAGCCGTTGGGATGTAATGGTCGAATTTTTACATGGGGTAGTCGACTGATTGTTCTACCAGTTGACTGATGGCGGGGAAAATAGTAGGTGTTTTTCTCCCGAACTCTATTTAATAGAGCTCGGGGTGCTTGACCAAGGTTGACGAAATAAAGGTGGTTAACCTCTATTAGTAGTCTTCCAAAGCTTCAAGCTCTTCTTGTGATCTAAGAGTGTATGGATCAAGGTTGTGGTGATGTTTCTCCACCGAGAAGGAGATTTGAGCTAGCCGGAGGTTTTCGGGGAGTCATCCATTGACGGATTGGGATCGTCCACCTTACGGACAGCCGTGGAGTAGGAGCCCTAATCTCCGAACCACGTAAACGCCTTGTATTACGGTTTGTTTTTATTTATTATCTTTCCTTATTGTTTATAGGGTTCAACTTTCTTCTTGTTAGTTTGTATTTTTATTTTCCGCTGCATACTAACAAGTGTAGGAAGTGACGATTTGAGTGAGACACTATTCACCTCCTCTAGCGGACGTCAAAGTCCTAACACTGTATGCATGTCAATCATATGCAACCACAAAAATACAACATCCAAAATGCAGCAATCACAAGCAATAAATACAATCCATGCATATGATGCAAATGACATGGTCACCTCTGACGCCAGTCAGCCACCTCACACACGATGGTGAGGTCAAGTGGATAGAGTTATTACAACTATGCACTTTGCCATCACTACTTCTGAGTGACCGAGTGGACAGGATGCTGTCGGAGTACATCTATGCTCCTATCCCAAATCATAGTGGGGGAACTCAATGCTCTCATCTCCCTGTGTCATAGTCAAGAGGAGGGATCCCTGTCCGCTACCACGCTGCAATCACACTACCCATGAGCTGACCAGCGGAGTCCTGACAGAGCAACCTGCTGCAACACACTCTGCCTGATATGCTACTAACCTATGAATGGTTGTGTGTGCAGATCCATGTAACTGGTGATGTGCTCAACAATAATGGAGCCGACAATCGCTCAGCATCCAATTCTGCAAAATAATGCAAGACACTAAGTACGAAATCCTGAAAATACCAACCTTCTCTTAATGTGTACCAAAAGGAAAATCAAGTACATATCAATGATCTAGGTACACATGCTAAGTAATAAACCTAGATACACATGTCAAGTGATAAACTAGGTACACATGTCAAGTAATAAACTAGGTACACATATCAAGTAAATCTAGTAACTAGACTTGTATCCGATAATATATTGTATGTCACTACATAAGTACACAATGCAATAATCAAGAGGACATAAGCATGAATGCATAACAGATAACAATATGGTAAACTACGGTATCAAGTAGTGACGTACCAAGCAGATATAATCATAACTATTACTACTAGTTATAACTTAGTAAGCATATTAGAATGACAATATCAAAAAGATAAGTCAAAGGTACCCGCCTAAAAAATGGAGATCGTATCCGAAAGATCCCACGTCAAGACGCTCGTCTCGAATCAACATCTTGCATATAATATGCACAGTATAACTAAATTTTATTATAAACAAAATAGCTAAACAATCTGATTAGGAAAATGTAGTTTAATTCTATTTGATTATCCACATTTCCTTCATATCTAATCTCATTATAAATAAATCTAATTCGATTAACTAACCCCTCTTGTTAACATCAATTACCAAACCACTTACCAAATCCTCAGATGTACTGCTACTTATTCAAGGCCAGAGAAGTTTGTGTTGGACCGATGCGGCCGGCTAGAAGGGGGGGTTGAATAGCCCTGAAAAATCAAACACAACCCTTTCTCGTACGATTAAGCTAACACATAAAAAATAGATTAAATAAAAAATAAAGCATAAAAACGAGGCACCGAATTTGACTTGGTTACAACCGGGGAGGTTGTTAATCCAAGGATGAAGATCGCACTAAGAGCTCCTTCAGGCGGAGAAGCCTCGTTTACAGCAGTGTAAGCACAGAAAGACGGAAGTTAATCTAAACAGTGGAAGCACACAAGTGTTGTTTACAATTTCTGAACTGATGAAGAGCTTCTGGACCAAGGCTATATTTATAGCCTTGGTCGGGGTGCCTGGAAAGGTTCCGGGCGCCCTGGGGGGGATAAAATTTATCCCCCAACGTTCAGATCGAGATAATTCTCGATCTGGTCAAAATTACTGTTCCGGGCGCCCGGAAGGATTCCGGGCGCCCCGGACCCCGAAAGTCAACACAGTTGACTTTTCATCCGGGACCGCTTCTCTGGTTCAGTCCCGCTTCGGTCCGGTTCTACCGCTCCGGATCCGCTCGTTTGGGTGATCTCTGCCTTCCGGAAAAGGGCTCACCCGAACCCAACTTCCGGTCTTCTCGAGCGTGCTTCCCTCCGGCTTCACGTCCCTCGGAATTGCCGCGTGTTTCCTTCTCGTCCGCCAGCGTACTCATCCGCAGACTTCGTCCCTCGGTCGTCGACCTTCTCGCTAGCTGCGTCTCTTGCTCCCCGAGCAATCTTCCGCTTCCTTCTCGTCCGCCGGTGTACTCTTCCGCAACGCCTCATCCCTCGGACGCACAGCATGCCGTCCTTCTCGCTAGCTGCGTCTTCCGCTCGAGTACCTGTGCTCCTAAGCTCCTGCACACTTAGACACAAGGTTAGAAAACAACAGAACCTAACTTAACTTGTTGATCACACCAAAACCAACCTTGGGGTTCCAACAATCTCTCCCTTTTTGGTGTGATCAACCCAAGTTAAGCTAGGGTTAACTAGACAAAAAATAAACTAACTAAATTTACAATTTAGTGCACAAAGATAGAAAAAAAATATTTTTAGGCTACCTCCCCCTAGACTTATACTTATCCTTCTCCCCCTTTGATCACAAAAAAATGGGGTTCCAAAAAAAATTCTAAGGGTTAAAGACTTAGAAAATTTTGAAAAGCTACCTTAAAAAAAAATTTCTAAGTCAAAAGATTCTAAGTTAGAAAAAGAATTTTGCAATCAATAAAACTTAATTAAATATTTTGAAAAATATTTTTGAATCAATAAAAGCAGAAAAAACTCTAAGTAAAATTTTAAGTAAAAGGATTTTAAGATTTTTTTTTTTCTTAAAGATTTTAACTTAGGAAAAAATAATTTTTGAAAATTTTTCTAAACACTCTAAGTAAAAATTATTTTTGAAAATAGAATTTTAAAAAATTAATTATTTAAAAAAAATTTATGTCAAAATTTTGAAACATGTTTGAATAACTTTTTAAAACATTAAATAATTCTAGTATTAATGCTTTATTAATTAAACATATATTTCAATATTTGGCTTCCAGGCAGTGGCGAGACACTAGGCTTTCTTGGTTATTGGAGCAACAACCACTTTCTTGTCAAAGCCCATAAAGAAATTTTTGTTTAATTTTCTCACTTAAAGTGCTAACTTTGATTTTAAAATTTACACTAAGCAAGATTTAGGAACCCAATAAAGGTTCCAACCTACTGGATTAACTAAAAATTTCTTAGGGACATATTTTCTAGAGATATTTTTAATTTGTCCCTGGTGATATCTATAATACCAATTCAAATTATTGAACCTTCTAAAATTGGTTTTAGATGAGCAAGCAGAGTTTTTCAAGTTTTCTACTTGAATTTTTAAATTTTGAATTTCTAATTTTAATTTTTCATTTTCTAAATTTGATTTATCTAGCATTTCTAACGGACAAGATGTAGCTAATATTGCTTTTAAATCTTTATTTTCATTTTCTAATTTGCAGCAATCTTTTGTTAAAATTTTAATGAATTTAAACATTTTATTAGGAGGAAGAGATCGTACCTCACTTACCTTGTCGATCTCGTTGTCGGTTTCTCCCCCTGAACTACTGCTCTCTTCGGACGTGGCTCCCCCTTCATTGATGCTTTCGATGCTCATTTCGGAAGAGCTTGATTCGCAATCGTTGTCTTGATGACTCGCCATTAACGCGAGCCCGGAGAACTCCTCGACTTCTGATTCCGACGACGTATCGTCCCACGTCGCTTTTAGGGCCTTGCGCTTTTGGATAGACTTCTTACCCTTGTCCTTCCCGTTGTTCTTCAGTTTAGGGTAATTGTCCTTGACGTGCCCTTCTTCATCGCAATGGTAGCAGCGGATGGTTCTTTTCTTTCTTCCCTGCGGATGGTTAGATTTCCTAGATTTACAAATATTTTTAAATCGTCTTACCATCATTACCATTTCCTCGTCGTCGAGAGAAGATTCTGACTCAGGTTCGTCTCTCGAAGCTTTAAGGGCGACATTATTCTTGGGCTCCTTCGGACCTGCACATCTTGACTCATGCACTTCAAAAGTTGAAAAGAATTCGTCTAATGAAATTTTTTCTAGATCTTTTGAAATGTAAAAGGCATCTACTAGTGATGCCCATTTTGAGTTTCTAGGAAAGGAATTTAGGGCATACCTTAGCGAATCTCGGTTACTTACCTCTTCTCTGAGATTCGTAAGTCTGGTGATGAGTTCCTGAATCCTCGAGTGTAGATGTGCAATTGTTTCACCTTCTTCAAATCGGAGGTTTGTAAGCTGGTTACGAAGTAAATCCCGTCTTGCAAGTTTGGCTTTGGATGTTCCTTCGTGTAACTCAAGGAATTTCTCCCAAAGCTCCTTTGCCGAGTTGTAGGTACCGACTCGATTGACTTCTTGTGTTGGAAGTACACTTAGCAGATGGAATTCCGCTTTCTTGTTTGCCACGTGGTCATCCTGCTCCTTCTTTGACCATTAATTTCTTGCTTTTCCCTCCGGTGCTTCATAGCCAAATTCCATTGTTAGTAATAAATCATAATCTTTCAAGAAATACCTCCATTCGCTTTTCCATTAGCGAAGTCCCTTGAATTTTGGTGCGTGGATGTTGGATCCGCCATCTTGTTGCTTCGTTCGGTAGTTCTCAGGCGCCTCGGCTCTGATACCACTTGTTGGACCGATGCGGCGGCTAGAAGGGGGTTGAATAGCCCTGAAAAATCAAACACAACCCTTTCTCGCGATTAAGCTAACACATAAAAATAGATTAAACAAAAATAAAGTATAAAAACGAGGCACGAATTTGACTTGGTTACAACCGGGAGGTTGTTAATCCAGGATGAAGATAAAGAGCCTTGAAGAAGCCTCCTTTGCTGAAGTTAATCTAAGCGGTGGAAGCACACAAGTGTTGTTTACAATTTCTGAGCCGATGAAAGCTTCGGACCAAGGCTATATTTATAGCCTTGGTGGCACACTGAGATTAGGCATGACAGGGATAAAATTTATCCCCAGCGTTGGATCGAGATAATTCTCGATCTGGTCAAAATCAATCTCCGGGCGCCGGAAGGATTCCGGGCCCGGTCCGGCGCCCGGTCGATTCAGCGCCCGGACCCGAAAGTCAACATGATTGACTTTTTCATCCGGGACCGCTTCTCTGGTTCAGTCCCGCTTCAGTCCGGTTCTACGGCTCCGGATCCGCTCATTTGGGTGATCTCTGCCTTCCGGAAAAGGGCTCACCCGAACCCAACTTCCGGTCTTCTCGAGCGTGCTTCCCTCCGGCTTCACGTCCCTCGGAATTGCCGCGTGTTTCCTTCTCGTCCGCCAGCGTACTCATCCGCAGACTTCGTCCCTCGGTCGTCGACCTTCTCGCTAGCTGCGTCTCTTGCTCCCCGAGCAATCTTCCGCTCTGGCTTTCGTCCCTCGGAACCACCGCGCGCTTCCTTCTCGTCCGCCGGTGTACTCTTCCGCAGCGCCTCGTCCCTCTGACGCACAGCGTGCCGTCCTTCTCGCTAGCTGCGTCTTCCGCTCGAGTACCTGTGCTCCTAAGCTCCTGCACACTTAGACACAAGGTTAGAAAACAACAGAACCTAACTTAACTTGTTGATCACACCAAAACCAACCTTGGGGTTCCAACAGTTTGTTGTCGCAAGGTAGGGCTGGAGCTAGATGAAGCTGTTGTCCACCAAACCAGAGACAACCATCCTCTAGTTAGCATAACATCCCATATCAACATCGGAACCCAAATCTCCACAGCTATAGAACCCAATAGCAAAATATCTTACACTATCCTACCTCAATGACGGAACCACAGTGAATGTTTGTAGGGATTGGCAGAGCAAGACTCGGTGGAAGAAGCTCGACTGTGGGAGATGGTCGCTGCTCCTACTACGCTGTAGGTTGTGAAGTTGAGCCAGTGACGTCCAACCAAGGCTAGGGAACAGATGGCATGGAGTAGCACGGTCTGGTGGTCGGAACGACGATGGGCAAAGGTGCGGTGACGAGAGATCAGATCTAGGGCACAAGCGGTAATCGGAAGAGGGAGATCATCAAGGCTAGCTTATCCTCAGATCCCTAAACTCCCACCCACGCCGACGATCGGGTAGCACTGGCTCAATGAAGTGACAAGAAATTATGGTTTGAGATCAATACCTCTAGATGCTTTTACTAGAGTACCTGCTGGAAGGTTTTAGCCAATCATGGCTCTGATACCAAAACAAAATACAGTTGAACTGCACAGAAGAGGTAAAAGATTTATAAAACCAACACAATACAATACAGGGATATTACAAGGAAAAACCTGAAGTCTTACTTAGTTCTTAAGACACTCTTGAGTTCACGAGCTATCTTAGCCTAGACTCAAGTTGATCCTTGTAATATCCCTGTATTGTATTGTGCTGGTTTTATAAATCTTTTACCTCTTGTGTGCAGTTCAACTATATTTTGTTTTGGTATCAGAGCCATGGTTGGCTAAAACCTTCAAGCAGGTACTCTGGTGAAAGCATCTAGAGGTATTGATCTCAAACCATAATTTCTTGTTTAATCCTTAAAAGATTTGAGTTATAAGAAATTATAAACCGAACAATTTCTTTAGCTTTGTGTTACTATGGTAGGCTTTAGTAAGGTCGTCAGTAAAGAAAGGAAGGACCTGGAACTTGGTACCATAGTTAACATAAAAATAAAGAGCTATTTCGATTTACAGTTTCATACTAACTATGTCTGAAAGGTTTGAACAAGCAATAAAGGATTGGTATCAAAACTCAAGAACCGCTGATATAGAGTACTTGAATCTTGCAATTGAGGTAAATCTTAAAGGTATTTCCAATAATATAGACATCCTTTATGATCGTCTACTTCTGCACTCTAAAATCCCAGTAAAGAAATACTATACTTTACTCAATACTATCAAGGAGAATCATTGTGAACTGACAAAATCCTTGGCGAACTCTGTTATATTTCAGCAAAAATTACAAAAGGTTGTATTAGAACTATAAACAGAACTATTAGCTTATAAACCTCTTACAACCAGAAATGTGAAGGAGTTAATAGTTGAAATTACAAAGCAACCAAAATTGATTGAAGAGCAAGCAGTATTCCTTCTGAAGGAACTCCAAAAGCAAATGAAACAAATTCTGGATGTTGTACGGGATATAAAGAAACAATTTGTATGAACCTCCCAACCTCCTCTACTTCAAAAGAATATCTTGAAGCACTTGAAAGTACTGAAGCTGTTAGTAATCCTGCAATTGGTTTTATCTTTGCAAAAGGCGCTGGAGTCAAAGACATCAATAGGCGGAATAATACTATCATAGAATTATTGCTGTCTATTAATGCAAAGCTTGATCTTTTAATTAAAAAACCTGTTGATTCTAACAATCAGGTTGCAGATCTTGCTAAACAGCTTAAAGGACTAAACCTTGGAAAAGTTAGAACAAAGAAGCCAGAACCGTTCTTCGTCTATAAAGATCCCCTAAAAATCCTCAAGGAAGAAAAAGAAAAGCTCAAGAAGGATGAACTCAAGGATATTCAATAAGAAGCTGATGCTGAATAACACAAGGCTTGCTATTACTATCAAAAGAAGACACACAACCGGTAGTATCATCTCAAGAAGATCAAGTACGAAGCTACCAAAGAATGGCAAGGTTGAGATACGAAGTACAAAGAAGGCTTTCAGGAAGAATAAATAATACTAGAACTTTGGAAAGTCAGTTCAATCCTGAGGCAGAAATAGAATTATCCCAACAAAGAAGGGCATCACTGGTACCTGCAGAAACACTCTATAGTACTCATTGGTCAGAACCAAGACAGAGTTTATCAGCATTACTCTGAAACAAGAATTCTAGTAACCGAAGGGCAACAAAACTTATTACTAATCAATCCAGAAAGTTATGCAGTACTTAGACAAGAAGGTATGCAGCTAATCCATTTAGGGTTAGTAATGATCCGCATACATGCCCTTCATCGCAGTAATGCAGGAACTAATGCTTTAATAGTGCAGGATTTCGTTATAATATCCAAAATGTTGCAAACTATTTGGCTAGTACAGGAATTAATGTAGTCCCATCGACTCCCAGGACTACAACAGAACTACAAGGAATGAGGTGGATATTGCAGCCTCCTCTGGTATCTCAAGTCAGAAATCCACAGGTTGTACGCACAACCACGTTGATGGATGGCTCAATCTCACTGGCCTTTACAGGATATCAATCTACTGGAAATCCTAGGCTCAGTAGAGTTAATGAAAAGGACATTGAAGATATAAATGAATAGGAATTTGCGACACCCTGTTTCTTCGAGTATCCTGAAATATGGGATACATTGGGGGAACCTAGTGGAAGGTATGATTTTATGGTCAAATATACACCAACCCTAACTATTAATGAAGGAATTTTAACAGAAGAACAATTAAAGGAATACACATTTCCAAGTATTTGGGATAGCACTCCCTGGGAAGACGACCCTGAATGGGATATTGATGAACTTCCAGAACCACCTCCTGAGCCTGAAATCCAGGAATATGAAGAAGAAGAAGAAGACCCTGAAACATATTTCTTAAGGTTTCAGAATTTAGAAACAGATTATCCAGCTTATATACCTGATCCTGCGCAATAATCAATATATTGGGAAAGCTCGGATGCAGAATCAGAAGGATATTGGCAGCAAGTAGTACAACACGTTGAACAAATAGAAGCACAAATACATCCACCACTTACTAATGGCTGGTATGATCCTATTTAAGAAAATATGATTATTGAAGAATTTCTTGACAGAATACCACAAGGAATACCAGGAGGAACGTGGTATAAATTCTATGGGACATGCTCAGAACAAAATGATGAACAACAAAATTCTAATACTGATAACTGGGTAAGTGAAACTTCTCAGCTAACTACTAAAATTTCAAATTTGAATATCAATCAGGACACAAAACCAGTGGAAGAACGGGAAATAGCTCATGTTCAAACTGAACAGATATTGGAATAGCTAGATTACCCAATATTTCGGAAACTAGTTCAGAATTCATCAAAGGAAAAGGCTTTCGCATCCACATCAGATTCAACAATCTCTCATTATCGGCAACCCAATGAACCATTAATGGGCAAATTAATTACCCTCTAGCTCAAGGCACAACTCCCCAATTTACAGATAATGGGCCTTATAAGGGTAAGTTCAAAGGAAAGGCGTAAGATCACCAGCCATGGACACTCCCATCAGCGCAACAAAACACTGGAGCTATGGTAGTACTTCCAAAAGATATTGGTTAGTATCATGATGTTATTTCTCGTTGGGAGTAAGTTACTAACAATTTAGTTAATGAACGTACCTGGATTGATAATAAGCAAAAGTTGCAGTTTATTGAAAATCTTCTTGGAGAAAATGAAAAAAAAGATGTGAATTCAATGGCGAATGATCTATGCACGAGAATATGAAGAGCTTATTCAAATGAATGAAGAAACTCAAAATGTGTTATCAGCTATTCAAAGATTTATCCTACTAGAAGATCCTTATCAAGGTAAAACAGTTGAGCAAGATCAAGCATATATTGACCTTGAAAGGCTTACTTGCTCTAATATGAAGGATATATTCAATTTTCTGAATGATTATAAAATCCTAACAGCAAAATCAAGAAGAATGTTTATTAGTCTCGAATTATCGGACAAATTATTCAGAAAGCTTCCACCTTTAATCGCAAATAATGTGGAAGCTGCCTTTAATGTACATCATGCAGGTAATCAAATCGGTGTAATCCCCAGAATACATTTTATTTATCAATATTTGGCAGAAATATGCAAAAAGGCAGCAATCCAAAGAAGTGTTAAAGATTTGGCTTTCTGTAGCAAAATACCTATTCCTGGATACTATGAAGGAAAACAGAAGAAATATGGTTGAAGAAAGTCAAAAACATACAAAGGCAAACCGCATGATACACATGTTCGTGTCTTCAAAAAGAAGAAAGCTGAGCAACAACACAAATGTAAGTGCTTTATTTGTGGTGAACCAGGACACTTTGCCAAGGAATGTAAAAGAAAAACAGGAAATATTGCTCGAGCAGCTGTCATGGATCAGCTCGATTTACCTTCAGATTATGATATATTATCAGTTGATTTAAATGAACCAGATTCTGATACAATATGCAGTCTTTCTGAAGGAGAAGCTGGACCTCTCAATTATGCGAAATATGTCTTAAAAGATTTACAATGGGAAGGTGTCTTTATGATGGGAGATGAAGAATGTGGATGACGCTCCCGAGTTTATGTGGGCGATGTCATGAATAATTGTCAACATTACTGGGAGGAAAATAAGACCGTTTCCGAAACCAAGTACCTTTATTGTACTTTCTGCAAAATGATTACAACTGACACTATGCGTATTCATTGTTTACAATGCAGAATGATCGCCTGCCCATCATGCAGCAAATATTATTTAGGAAAATCTATCCCATACAAAGAAATATAGTTCATACCACCCTATCAAAAACAAGAGGAGATTATATGAGAATTACTAGACTATACGCAACATTTGCAGTCTAGTATTATTAGACAAAAAGGGAAGGCTATTATGATTGAAGACAATGACAATGATGAAGATCAAGCAGATAAGGAATTTGTGCCCTTTCTTCCGGGGAAAGAGGTAGGGGTCACTTTTGAATTTCTTAAAATTTGAAGTATAACTGAGACAGCAAAAATTCCTGAATGACGAACTAAGGGAGCAACATGATATGATTTTTTTCTTGATGAAGCAATAAATATCCCTGCAAGAGATAGAAAGCTAGTAAAAATAGGAATATGTCTGAAATTCCCTGAAGGACATTATGCAAGGATAGCGGCAAGATTAGGAGCATCATCACGACTCAAGTTAGACGTTGGAGCAGGAGTAATTGATGTCGATTATCGAGGTGAAATTCAAATCTTACTTATAAATAATTATGACGGTATAATTTCACTAAAAATAGGTGACAGTGTGGCACAATTTATTCTGGAAAAAATTATTACTCCTCAAATTGAAGAAGTTGCGGCTTTGACTCATACCCAAAGAAATACAGGGTCATTTGGTTCAACAAATGACAGCAGCAATGAAAAGGAAGCAACATTATCTGTGCCAACAAAGTCTTTAATTAATAGATTATATAATATGGAAATAATTTTCCATATTCCTGGTATTCCAGACACAAAAGTTCAAGCCATCTTGGATACAGGAGCAACAAAGTGTTGTATTTGCAAGGATGCTCTTCCAAAGAAAGCCTTTGAAGAAATAAATTACAAGGTTGTTTTCTCAGGGATAAATTCTCAACAAGAAACAAGAATGAAAGTCAAGGATGGTATGATGACTATAAGTACCCATAAATTCCGCATTCCATTTACTTATCAATTACATATGAATTTAAAGGATGAAATTCAAATGCTCTTGGCTTGTAATTTTATTAGAGCAGTAGCAGGGGGACTTCGAATTGAAGGATTAGAAATAACATTTTACAGAAGTACTACGACCATTAATACTACACCAGAAGTCAACATTTCAGCACACGCCATACCAGAGCTGGAGATGGATGAAGAAGAATTTATAATCCTGAATGATGAATTAGCATCCAAGGTATGCTGTGGTTATAATACTAACTTTAAGTTACAATTTACACCGCTCATACAAAGATTAAAGGATGCTGGATATATTGGAGAAAATCCGATTTTACATTGGGCAAAAAACAAGGTTATATGTACTCTAGATATAATCAATCTAGATTTAACTATCCAAGATAAGTCTTTAAAGCATATTATCCCTGCAATGGAGTCTAGCTTCAAGGCGCATAATGATACTTTATTATCATTAAAGGTTATTCGACCAAGCACCAGCAGACACCGGACTATGGCTTTCATTGTCCAATATGAGACTACAATAGACCCAGTTATTGGCCAGGAAAGGAAGGGTAAAGAAAGGTTAGTTTTCAATTATAAAACTCTTAATGATAACACCTACAAAGATCAGTATTCTCTTCTAGGCATTAATCTTATTTTGAAGAAAATAGGTAATAGTTGGATATTTTCTAAGTTTGACTTAAAATCTGGCTTCCATCAAGTAATGATGAACCCTGATTCGATTTCCTAGACAACCTTTTTGGTACCACAAGGCTTATATGAGTGGTTAGTAATGTCATTCAGTCTGAAAAATGCTCCAGCCATTTTTCAGTGCAAAATGGACAATTGCTTCAAGGATTGTGAGGAATTCTTAGTAGTCTATATTAATGATATATTAGTAATCTCATCTTCAGAAGATGCTCATATCCAACACTTAACTAGGATGCTTGATATTTGTGCGAAAGAAGGACTGGTATTATCACCTTCTAAATGAAGATTGCCCAACCAGAAATTGAATTTCTCGAAGCCACTATAGGAAACAGAAAAATTAAGCTCCAGCAACATATTGTCAAGAAGATTATTGATTTTGATGAGCAAAAGCTACAAACTCTAAAGGGTCTTAGATCTTGGCTGGGAGTTCTTAACTATGCAAGGCCATACATTAAAAATCTAAGTACTCTTTTGGGACCGTTTTACTCCAAAACATCCCCTAATGGGGATCGAAAATTCAAAACTTCGGATTGAGATATTGTTAAAAAAAATTAGAAGAATTGTTCAAACTCTTCCAGATTTAGAACTTCTCCCTACAGATGCCTATATCATTATTGAGACAGATGGCTCCATGGAAGGATGGGGAGGTATTTGTAAGTGGAAAAAAAAAATCAAAATTTGATTCTAGAAATACTGAACAGGTATGTGCTTATGCAAGCAGAAAATTCCCTACAGTCTAAGCACCAATAGATACAGAGATATATGCATGCATAGAGACTCTAACTACAATGAAGACACATTATCTGGATAAAAAGAAGATTATTCTCAGAATTGATTATCATGTGATTATCAAATTTTTCAATAAAACAGTACAAAATAAGCCTTCAAGGGTCAGATGGATTTCTTTCATTGATTATATTACAGGAACAGGAGTGGATATTAAATTTAAACATATTGAAGGAAGTAATAATGAATTAGCTGACACCTTATCTCGCTTAATTCATTATGTAACTTCTATATCCTATATTCCTGAAGACCAAGAAGAAATATTTCAGATGATTGATGATTCGATTGATGAGACTAAAGATGCTCCTACCCTTATCAAGAACTAGCTGGCAGGCACTATCTTCTCAATTATTCCAGCAATTATAAGTGGTTAGGACAGCTGTATAAACTTTAGGAACTGAGCCTCGGGGAGTCGTTCCTTTAGTAAGTGGCATCGTAAAAATTAGGTGCGGTCTTGTTTTTATTTAATAAAAAGGAGTGAGGCAGCTGTAAAGAAGAGATATGATAAGATGCGATGGGGCCCCCAAATGTGTACCTGGTCTTATCTAGTCTCTTCCAATAGCCTCTATATAAACTCCTTAATGAAACTAAGCAAGACAGACGGGAAAAACCTGAAGTCTTACTTAGTTCATTAGCCACTCTTGAGTTCACAAGCTATCTTAGCCTAGACTCAAGTTGATCCTTGTAATATCCCTGTATTGTATTGTGTTGGTTTAATAAATCTTTTACCTCTTGTGTGCAGTTCAACTAAATTTTATTTTGGTATCAGGAGTTAATAGTTGAAATTACAAAGCAACCAAAATTAATTGAAGAGCAAGCAGTACTCCTTCTGAAGGAACTCCAAAAGCAAATAAAACAAATTCTGGATGTTGTACGGGATATAAAGAAATAGTTTGTATGAACCTCCCAATCTCCTCTACTTCAAAAGAATATCTTGAAGCACTTGAAAGTACTGAAGCTGTTAGTAATCCTGCAATTGGTTTTATCTTTGCAAAAGGCGCTGGAGTCAAAGACATCAATAGGCGGAATAATACTATCATAGAATTATTGCTGTCTATTAATGCAAAGCTTGATCTTTTAATTAAAAACCTGTTGATTCTAACAATCAGGTTGCAGATCTTGCTAAACAGCTTGAAGGACTAAACCTTGGAAAAGTTAGAACAAAGAAGCCAGAACCGTTCTTCGTCTATAAAGATCCCCTAAAAATCCTCAAGGAAGAAAAAGAAAAGCTCAAGAAGGATGAACTCAAGGATATTCAACAAGAAGCTGATGTCGAATAACACAAGGCTTGCAATTACTATCAGAAGAAGACACACAACCGTTAGTATCATCTCAAGAAGATCAAGTACGAAGCTACCGAAGAATGGCAAGGCTGAGATACGAAGTACAAAGAAGGCTTTCAGGAAGAAGAAATAATACTAGAACTTTGGAAAGTCAGCTTAATCCTGAGGCAAAACTAGAATTATCCCAACAAAGAAGGGCATCACTGGTACCTGCAGAAACACTATATAGTACTCATTGGTCAGAATCAAGACATAGAGTTTATCAGCATTACTCTGAAACAAGAATTCTAGTAACCAAAGGGCAACAAAACTTATTACTAATCAATCTAGAAAGTTATGCAGTACTTAGACAAGAAGGTATGCAGCTAATCCATTTAGGGTTAGTAATGATCCACATACATGCCCTTCATCGCAGGAATGCAGGAACTAATGCTTTAATAGTCCTACGAGATACAAGATGGAATGATGACAAATCAATTATTGGTACCATGGAAGATGATCTCTCTGAAGGTAGTCAATTAGTCTATATTACACCAAACTTATTAATTAGCATTGAAGACTTTTTTCATCATATTGAGCTTGCCATTCAAACACATATGGTTATGAAAACTGGAATTTTGCCGAAAGTAATTTATTAATTATAAGAGGACTAATTGGTAGGCTAACCAATACTTGTCATGCAGGATTTCATTATAATATCCAAAATGTTGCAAACTATTTGGCTAGTATAGGAATTAATGCAGTCTCAGTGACTCCCAGGACTACAACAGAACTACAAGGAATTAGGTGGATATTGCAGCCTCCTCTGGAATCTCAAGTCAGAAATCCACAAGTTGTACGCACAACCATGTTGATGGATGACTCAATCTCATTGGCCTTTACAGGATATCAATTTACCGGAAATCCTAGGCTCAGTAGAGTTAATGAAAAGGACATTGAAGATATAAATGAAGAGGAATTTGTGACACCCTGTTTCTCCGAGTATCTTGAAATATGGGATACATTGGGGGAACCTAGTGGAAGGTATGATTTTATGGTCAAATATACACCAACCCCAACTATTAATGAAGGAATTTTAACAGAAGAACAATTAAAGGAATACACATTTCCAAGTATTTAGGATAGCACTCCCTGGGAAGACGACCTTGAATGGGATATTGATGAACTTCCAGAACCACCTCCTGAGCCTGAAATCTAGGAATATGAAGAAGAAGAAGACCTCGAAACATATTTCTTAGGGCTTCAGAATTTAGAAATAGATTATCCAGCTTAGAACGGTTCTGGCTTTTTTGTTCTAACTTTTCCAAGGTTTAGTCCTTCAAGATGTTTAGCAAGATCTGTAACATGATTGTTAGAATCAACAGATTTTTTAATTAAAAGATCAAGCTTTGCATTAATAGACAGCAATAATTCTATGATAGTATTATTCTGCCTATTGATGTCTTTGACTCCAGCGCCTTTTGCAAAGATAAAACCAATTGCAGGATTACTAACAGCTTCAGTACTTTCAAGTGCTTCAAGATATTCTTTTGAAGTAGAGGAGGTTGGGAGGTTCATACAAACTGTTTCTTTATATCACGTATTGCTTCCTGAATTTGTTTCATTTGCTTTTGGAGTTCCTTCAAAAGGAGTACTGCTTGCTCTTTAATCAATTTTGGTTGCTTTGTAATTTCAACTATTAACTCCTTCACATTTTTTGCTGTAAGAGGTTTATAAGCTAATAGTTCTGTTTGCAGTTCTGATACAACCTTTGGTAATTTTTGTTGAAATATAACTGACTCCACCAAGGATTTTCTCAATTCACAATGATTCTCCTTGATAGTATTGAGTAAAGTATAGTATTCCTTTACTGAGATTTTAGAGTGCAGAAGTAGACGATCATAAAGGATGTCTATATTATTGGAAATACCTTTAAGATTTACCTCAGTTGCAAGATTCAAGTACTCTAGATCAGCGGTTCTTGAGTTTTGATACCAATCCTTTATTGCTTGTTCAAACCTTTCAGACATACTTAGTATGAAACTGTAAATCGAAATAGCCCTTTATTTTTATGTTAACTATGGCACCAAGTTCCAGGTCCTTCCTTTCTTTACTGATGACCTTACTAAAGCCTACCATAGTAACACAAAGCTAAAGAAACTGTTCGGTTTATAATTTCTTATGACTCAAATCTTTTAAAGATTAAACAAGAAATTATGATTTGAGATCAATACCTCTAGATGCTTTCACCAGAGTACCTGCTTGAAGGTTTTAGCCAACCATGGCTCTGATACCAAAACAAAATATAGTTGAACTGCACACAAGAGGTAAAAGATTTATAAAACCAACACAATACAATGCAGGGATATTACAAGGATCAACTTGAGTCTAGGCTAAGATAGTAATTTTGAGCACAGAATATCTCTGTAAGCTCATTTTGATGATGACAGTCGACTGAGACTTATTGTAGTCGACTGATATGGTCTGAAAATATTTTACAGCATTAGAAAATGACCAAAAGAGTGGTGAATATGTATGTAATCTTATGGGAGATTAATACATGATGTTTCTGGTCATTAGAGATTAAAGAGTCCAATAATTGGGATATTGTTGGAGCTCTTGTTGATGTATGGCAAAGGAGGAGAAGTTTAGGTTTAAGTGAAAAACCTACATACCTTTGCAAGAAATCCTAATTCAAGGGGGAGCTTAGGTGAAGGGGGAGCGATTGCTCATTTATTTGTAGGGGGAGAAATTTGCCTTTGCGGGAGAGCTTAGGTGAAGGGGGAGCCTAGGATTAGGTTTCATGATTTATGCATGTGTAGATTATATTTTTATTTGCATTGTTATTATATTTATGTTGCCCTAACTTAAACGGGTTGTCAAACATAAAAAAGGAGAGATTGTTGGAGCAATCTAGTGACCTTAGGTTTTGATGTTTGGGAAAACGTTTAAGTTAGGTTTATTGTTATATTTGATATGCATTGTGAGTGTGCAGGATATAGGTACAACAAGAAAAGTCCAAGTGTGATATTGGCAAAGGAGGAAAGTCCAAGGATGAGTCTTGGCGGTGTAAGTCCAAGCATGCAGTCTTGGCAACTTAAGTCCAAGTGTGACTTGGCAATGAATGAAGTCCCGGAGGCGCGACCTCTTAGTAAAGGAAGACCCGACAACAATGACAAGGTCGATGGAAGCTCCAGAAGGCAAGACATGAAGGATGGGGAGAAATCTGAGGGACGCAAGGCTGATGGAGGAGGCTAAAATGCTAGGTCTAGGTTGGTCGGGCGAGGACGAGTGCTGAGTGAATGTACTTAGGGGTTAAATCTTAGGATTAGGGTTTTACTGTAGCATTACTATAGCGTCACTGTAGCAATACTGTAGCAGTCGACCGGACAAACGTCTGGGAGCGAACAGAATGTTTCTGTTCATTCGATTAGTGTGAAGCAGTCAACTGATGGAAGTATCAGTCGACTGGTGGATCTACCAGTCGACTGGTGGCGGGAAAAACAGTAGGTGTTTTTTTCCCGAGCTCTATTTAATAGAGCTCGGGGTGCTTGACCAAGGTTGACGAAATTGAGGTGGTTAACCCCTATTAGTAGTCTTCCAAAGCTTCAAGCTCTTCTTGTGATCTAAGAGTGCTTAGATCAAGCTTGTGGTGATGTTTCTCCACCGAGAAGGAGTATTGAGCTAGTCGGAGATTTCTGGGGAGTCATCCACCGACGGATTGGGATCGTCCACCTTACGGACAACCGTGAAGTAGGAGCCCTAATCTCCGAACCACATAAACGCCTTGTATTACGATTTGTTTTGGTTTATTATCTTTCCTTATTTTTTATAGGGTTTAACTTTCTTCTTGTTAGTTTGTATTTTTATTTTCCGCTGCGTAATAACAAGTGTAGGAAGTGACGATTTGGGTGAGATGCTATTCACCCCCTCTAGCGAACGTTAAAGTCCCAACACTGTATGCATGTCAATCATATGCAACCACAAAAATGTAACATCCAAAATGCAACAATCACAAGCAATAAATGCAATCCATGCATATGATGCAAATGACATGGTCACCTCTGACGTCAGTCAGCCACCTCACACACGATGGTGAGGTCAAGTGGGTAGGGTTATGACAACTATATAATTTGCCATCACTACTTCTCAGTGACCGAGTGGAAAGGATGCTGTCGGAGTACATCTATCCTCCTATCCCAAATCATAGTGGGGGAGCTCAATGCTCTCATCTCCCTGTGTTATAGTCAAGAGGAGGGATCCCTGTCCGCTACCACCCTGCAATCACACTACCCATGAGCTGACCACCGGAGACCTGACAGAGCAACCTACTGCAATACACTCTGCCTGATATACCACTAACCTATGAATGGTTGTGTGTGCAGATCCATATAACTGGCGATATCCTCAACAATAATGGAGCCGACAATCGTTCAGCATCCAATTCTGCAAAATGGTGCATGACACTAAACATGAAATCCTGAAAATAACTGGTCAAGATCTAGGTATGCATGCTAAGTAATAAACCTAGATACACATGCCAGGTGATAAAATAGGTATACATGCCAAGTAGTAAACTAGGTACACATGTCAAATAAATCTAGTAACTAGACCTGTATCCGGTAATACATTGTATGTCACTACATAAGTACACAACGCAAGAATCAAGAGGGCATAAGTATGAATGCATAACTGATAACAATATGGTAAATTACGGTATCAAGTAGTGACGTACCAAGTAGATATAATCATAACTATTACTACTAGTTATAACTCAGTAAGCATATTAGAATGACAATATCAAAAAGATAATTCAAAGATACCCGCATAAAAAATGGAGATCGTATCCGAAAGATCCCACATCGAGACGCCCGTCTCGAATCAACATCCTGCAATTAATATGCATAGTATAATTAAATTTTATTATACACAAAATAGATAAACAATCTGATTAGGAAAATATAGTTTAATTCTATTTGATTATCCATATTTCCTTCATAGCTAATCTCAGTATAAATAAATCTAATTCGATTAGCTAACCCCTCTTGTTAACATCAATTACCAAACCACTTACCAAATCCTTAGATGTACCGCTACTGATTCACGACAGAGAAGTTTGCTGTCGCAAGGTAGGGTTGGAGCTAGATGAAGCTGTTGTCCATCAAACCAGAGATAACCATCCTCTAGTTAGCATAACATCCCATACTAACATCGGAACCCAAATCTCCACAGCTATAGAACCCAAAAGCAAAATATCTTACCCTATCCTACCTCAACGATGGAACCACAGTGAATGGTTGTAGGGATTGGCGGAACAAGACTCAGTGGAAAAAGCTTGGCTGTAGGTTGTGAGGTTGAGCCAGTGGCGTCCAACCAAGGCTAGGGCACAAATGGGCTGGAGTAGCACAGTCTGGTGGTCGAAACAACGATGGGCAAAGGTGCGTCGGCGAGAGATCAGATCTAGGGCACAAGCGGTAATCGGAAGAGGGAGATTGTCGACGCTAGCTTATCCTCAGATCCCTGAACTCCCACCCACGCTGGCGATCGGGTACCACTGGCTCAATGAAGTGGCGACGGGCGGTGAATCGATCGCGAGAAGGGCGAATCCAACTAGGGCAGAGGGTAGCTAGGGCACATGCAACCGATCGGGAGAGGGACAACGACCGGATCCGCGGCGGTGACGAAGAGGAGGGGAAGAGGAAAGGATCGGGTGGAAGTTAGGGCAGAGAGAAAGAAGGGGAAAACGCGATGCAAAGGAGGAGAAGAGCTTGGCCAGCAGTTTTGTACCCGCAGGAGAAGAAGCATTGCGAGAGGGGAAGCCGATCGGGCTCGGGGAAGATGAAGAAGAGGTCGGCGCTGCTCGGCCTCGCGAGGGGGAGAGGGCGTTGGGAGCTTAGGGGATGGCGCGGTGAGGATTAGGGCACGGGTGAGGAGGAAGTTTATATACTTAGGTTTGCTTAATCAAATCCTAAGTATACTCCTCAATCAACCCCCACCTTTGGGTATTCCAAACAGGCCTTTGCCACGCCTATAAATGCATCATCTTCAAATATACTATACGAGCTCCGAAAAATTTTCATAAAATTTCTGAAAATTCCTAAAAATTCCTTTAAGGTTATTCCTCAAATAACCTTATTATTTTAGTACTATTTTGTTTAATATGTTGGATCGAAAGCGCTAGAGAGGGGGTGAATAGCGCTTGCGGCTATTTCAAGTTTTTCGGAAATCGTTCGAGTAATTTAAACGCAGCGGAAAGTAAATGCAAACACACAGAAGACACAGTAGAATTACTTCGTTCGGAGCCTAGCTCGACTCCTACTCGAAGGCCCGCGGTCCTTGACCGCTTTCGGTGGGCAACAACTATAGGTTCGTTAAATGATTACAATTTGAAGTACAATAATTAATAACAATAAAATATACCGACGACAATGGAAAGATGGAAGAACTGAGCTCCGGATCGTCGAGATGATATTGCAGCACTTCGGGATCGACTTGTTAGCAACAGGAAGTAGAAAGTTCACTTCTGTGATTGATTATCGAAGCTGCACCCCCAAGGCTCCCTTTTATAGCTCTATAGACGTTGATCCAGATCCCCAAGTCTCGGGATCAGTTTTGACCCAAAGCGGATCGGTTGACCGATCCTCATGTTTGGTCGACCGATCAGATGATCTCCACTGCATCTGATCCGTCGATCTGTCGCTCCGCTTCGATTTGGTCAAACTCTATCCCTGGGTTCGGTCGACCGATCCCAAGGTCCGGTCGACCAATTAGTATCCTCTGACCCGCACACCTCGGCTTGATCCAGTAGACACCTATCCCAGGTTCGGTCGACCGATCCCGAGGTCCGGTCGACCGATCCCTGGTCGAGCTCGGTCCAACTTCTGGATACCTGATCTGTTAGCTTGAAGGTTCGGTCGACCAATCCCAAGGTCCGGTCGACCGATCCCAAGGTCCGGTCGACCGATCCCGGCCAGTTCTAACCCTGCACAAAAATATTAGTTTCCTGCAAAACAGAGTTAGAACACAAAAGATAATATATAAATAAATTTGACAGTCCTCGGACTGTCCGGGTCTGACTTCGAGTTTCCGACCAGAAATCCTAGGTCGACCCGACGCCTACTGTTCCCTCTACGGGGAACGCGTCCTCACCTACTCCACTCAGGAGATTTACCTGTTACCAGTGCGATCCTCCAGATCGACTGGACTTTTGCTCAGCGTTCGATGCTTCCGGTCTTCATGCTGGATGTCCGGTCCTCGACCCATCCAGACTTCTACCCGGTTCGCGACACCAGGATTTTAACCTAGGGTTACCACCCCCTAGGATTTTTGCCCGAAGTACCGATCCGCCAAGACTTCCCGCATAGGGTTACCACCCCCTATGATCTAGGGTTACCACCCCCTAGGGTTTTTCCTTGCCTAACCGCAGCTAGGACTTTTCTCCACCTAGGGTTACCACCCCCTAGGACCTAGGGTTACCACCCCCTAAGGTTTTCACTTGCCTAACCACAGTTAGGACTTTCCTGAAACACTCAATCATACAAATTAGATAACAATTAAACTTAACTTTGAATCCCTTTGCCATTATCAAAACTAAGGTTCGATAGTCGGATGCTTCCCGCACCAACAATCTCCCCCTTTTTGATTATGGCAACCGAAATTCAAAGTTAAGTAAAAATACAATAAAGGTAAATAAAAATGAGTACAAGCATAAATAAAAACCTAAGCACTTTGAAGTTCCACCTTAATGGAAGCTCCCCTTTAACTGATTTATTTTAGTTTTTGAATTTTTTATTTTAGTTTCCTTTTATTTTCCTTTGAATTTCTCCTTTTATTTTCCTTTGAATTTCCTTATACTCTCCCCCTTTGCCATATATCAAAATAAGAAGGGGGAAAAAATGAGTTCTGAAGTAAACACTTAGCATTTCAAATTAATTTTTCTTGTAAACATTAAAGTCTAAGTGTTTAAAAAATATTCCTTCTAAACTCTAAGTTTTTAAATTATTTTGAAATAATTTTCAAAGTATTTTTCAACTGATTTTGAAATTAATTCTAAAAGTATTTTTCAAATGATTTCGAAATTAATTTTCAAATGATTTTTCAAATGATTTTCGAAATTAATTTTCAAAGGATTTTTTGAAATTAATTTTCAAGTATTTTTCAAAAGATTTTGAAATTAATTTTCCAAAGTATTTTTCAAATGATTTTTGAAATTAATTCTCAAAGTATTTTTCAAATGATTTTTTGAAATTAATTTTCAAGTATTTTTCAAATGATTTTGAAATTAATTTTCAAAGTATTTTACAAATAATTTTGAAATTAATTTTCAAAGTATTTTACAAATGATTTTTTGAAATTAATTTTCAAGTATTTTTCAAATGATTTTGAAATAAATTTTCCAAAGTATTTTTCAAATGATTTTTGAAATTAATTTTCCAAAGTATTTTTCAAATGATTTTTTAAAATTAATTTTCCAAAGTATTTTTCAAATGATTTTTTAAAATTAATTTTCCAAAGTATTTTACAAATAATTTTGAAATTAATTTTTCAAAGTATTTTACAAATAATTTTTGAAATTAATTTTCAAAGTATTTTACAAATAATTTTGAAATTAATTTTTCTTAGTATTTTACAAATAATTTTTGAAATTAATTTTCAAAGTATTTTACAAATAATTTTGAAATTAATTTTCAAATTATTTTTTGAAATTAATTTTCAAATATTTTACAAATGATTTTTGAAATTAATTTTCAAAGTATTTTACAAATGATTTTTGAAATTAATTTTCAAGTATTTTACAAATAATTTTTGAAATTAATTTTCTAAAGTATTTTACAAATAATTTTGAAATTAATTCTCAAAGTATTTTTCAAATGATTTTTTGAAATTAATTTTCAAGTATTTTTCAAATGATTTTTTGAAATTAATTTTCCAAAGTATTTTACAAATAATTTTGAAATTAATTTTCAAAGTATTTTACAAATAATTTTGAAATTAATTCTCAAAGTATTTTTCAAATGATTTTTTGAAATTAATTTTCAAGTATTTTTCAAATGATTTTTGAAATTAATTTTCCAAAGTATTTTACAAATGATTTTGAAATTTATTTTCCAAAGTGTTTTTCAAATGATTTTTTAAATTTATTTTCCAAAGTATTTTTCAAATGATTTTGAAATTAATTTTCAAAAGTATTTTACAAATAATTTTGAAATTAATTTTCAATGTATTTTTCAAATAATTTTGAAATTAATTTTTCAAAGTATTTTACAAATAATTTTGAAATTAATTTTCAAAGTATTTTTCAAATGATTAATTCATTTGATTTAAGTTAATTAAGTCGTTTCATTTGATTAATTTGAATTTATTTAAGACTAAGTTTAACCTAGATCCATCTCACCCGATTCTAAGTTATCAATCAGGTAACTTATATAATTTTGTGAGATGGTTATCTGTAATTTAGGTTATTTATAAAGATTAATTTACATTTAAGTTAAAATTAGGTTTTTCAATTAGTAAATTAAATATATATTTCAATGATTGGTTCCCAGGTCAGGGGGAGGCTCTAGGCCTTCTTGGGTATGAGATCATCCACCCCTTCCTAGACAGAACCGTTCAAAGAAAATATATATTTAATTTTCTTTTTGAAACCCCTAGATTTAACTAACAAGTGTAAATTATGCTTAGGTCCTTAAGCTATCCTAAATCTAAACATGCATAATGTCAATAAAAATAAATAAATAAGCATAAATCTATCTCTTGGTAAAGATGGTCTTTCTACTGGCTTCCCTTGGATCATAGCCTCGATAGAGTCTATCAAGATAATGGATTTGATCCTTGGGGACCCAATATAGTCCAAGTCCAACTTGATTAACCAAGTTTGACTTGGGGACTCATGCTTGAACTATGGTTTTATTGTTTCTATTTACTAAAGATAGATATGATTTATATTTGTTCTTGGTTTTAAATTCAAGTCCGGATTTGTTGTAAAACGGCTCGCTGTTTTCCAAGAATCAGATCCAAATTCTTGGAACCCATAGTGAACCGTTCCAACGTGTCCTTGAGTTCCTTAATTTGAGTTTTCAAATTGGAATTTTCTTCCTCAAGTTGTTGGACTTGAGTTAAACTTCCAATTCGAATAAGCTCAGTTAAGGAACTCGAGTTCGTCGCCTCCTTAAGGGTTATTACCTCCTTTTGGAGTGACTTGACACGAACATTGGATTTAGCCAATT
Organism: Zingiber officinale; assembly: GCF_018446385.1. Taxonomy (NCBI): domain Eukaryota; kingdom Viridiplantae; phylum Streptophyta; class Magnoliopsida; order Zingiberales; family Zingiberaceae; genus Zingiber; species Zingiber officinale. The sequence goes on from NC_055994.1 coordinate 134,792,124, forward strand.
TCTTAAGCAAGTAAGGAATTAACTTTTGCAAATCAAATTGAGTTTCAGCAAGTAAGGCACTTACAGTGGGGTTCGGTCCTTCGGAAACAGATGCGGATCCGTGGCTTCGCTCGGACTCAGTTTTCGACTCGCTCTCGGTTCCGGACTCGAATTCGGACTCAGTTTCCTCAATATTTACTTGTGCTGGCAACGCGAGTAAGCTTGTCGGTTCTTCTATGTCGGAATCGGATTCATCTGATGATTCAGACCAGGTCGCCTTTAATACCTTCCTTCTTTTCTTCTTGTTTGGGCAATCTGGCTTGTAGTGCCCCTTCTGGTTACAGCCGAAACAGGTGACTTCAGATTTGTCCTTCGGGTCCGTTTGAGTTGCCCTTTTTGACTTGCATATTCTCCGCATGAGCTTTATTAGTTCGGAAATAACTTCGTCTTCATCCTCTGCGTCTGATTCATCTTTGGACTCGAGTTTGGATTTGCGCCTTGACGTCGGTTCACGCGTTCTGCTGGTACCTGCAACCAAAGCAACACCTTTCTCGACCGAGCGTGTATTAGTCTGTTCATGCAATTCTAATTCTGAAAAAAGTTCATCTAATTTGATTGAAGAGAGGTCTTTAGAAACCTTGTAAGCATCAATCATGGATGCCCACAAGGTGTTCCTTGGAAAGGCGCTAAGTGCGTACCTTATTATGTCACGGTTTTCTATTCTTTGGTCGATTGAGTGAAGGCCGTTTAGGAGGTCCTGAATGTGCGCGTGAAGCTGGCTTGCTGTCTCATTTTCCTGCATTTTTAAGTTATACAATTTATTGAATAATAAATCCCGCTTACTTACTTTGGTATCGGAGGTCCCTTCGTGAAGCTCGATCAGCTTCTCCCATAGCTCCTTGGCGCTCGAGAATGGACCGATGTGGTTTAACTCCTCCTTTGTTAGTCCGCACTGGAGGGTACAAGTTGCTCTAGCATTTGCCTCTACCTTCTTGATTAATGCAGGTTCCCAGTCCTCGCAAGGTGTAGGATTGCCGTCTTTATCCGTTGGCAGATCCAAACCAGTCTTGACGATCATCCACGTCTCGAACTGGATCTTCAGGAAATTCTCCATTCTGCCCTTCCAGTAACCAAAGTCCTCTCCGGTGAAGAGCGGGGGACGGACAGTGCTATAACTGTCACGCCCCAGGTAGTCCCTGTCAGAAGAAATTTCGACAGCATCTCCCCTGTACAGGTGACAATATGAATCCAGAATACATATATCTATACCTCGACCACACACGGCCGGAACAATACAATACAAATAAGAAACAAACCACGCAGTTTATATCAACATTCCACATAATTCAACATATAATCAATCCACGCAGTTTAATATAGAAATATGATAAAGAATCCTTAAAGATATATGTAAACATCCTACTCCACTACAATGAAGAAAACAAAATCCACGAAGTAATGAAAAAATCCGCAGTGAAAAACAGAGTAGCAAACCCGAATGTTCAATGTCCACAATACAAACCCACAATACAAGTATATAAAATGCAAAAGCAAAATATAATCTGACAACGAAAATCCTCGCGATAATAGGGCTAGCGACTGGAATATCTCCCGACGGCCTCAACCTGAAAAATAGTAACAACGGGGTGAGTTCAAAGAACTCAGCAGGTAATCCAATAGATATGTACAACAACATATAACTACCAGCAACAATCCTACGGTACAGTATCCTAACAGTACAACATATAGTACAGTCTCCTAACAGTAAACAAGTATGCATAACTGAATAAACTGTAGTAACCAACAATAGGCATGTAATACAATCTACTGCAAGAATAATAAGAAATGTAATACTGAAATAAACTGTACTCACCTGCGAGGCTTGGGCAAATGACTGTGGACATACACAGATAAAGATAGTCAGAGCAAATACGCATGTATCCTGTATGCATGTCAATCATATACAGTCACCCAAGTGCACCATCCAATATGCAACAATCACAATAAATACAATCTGTGCATATGATGCAATATGACATGGTTACCGCTGACGCCAGTCAACCATCTCACACACAATGGTGAGACCGAGTGGGTAGGGCTGTGACACCGTGCACTCTGCCGTCACTACCCCTGATGAGTGACCGAGTGGACGGGATGCACCGGAGTACACCTATCCTCCAACCTCAACCATAGTGAGGGAGCGCAATGCTCTCATCTCCCGGTACACAATGACGGGAAGGGACCCCTGTCCTGCTACTACGCTGCGTCACACTAACCCATGAGTGTACCAGCGGAGCCCTCGATAGAGCAACCTACCATACACACCCTGAGTGTTGTGTCACTACCCATGTAGTGATCACGTGTGTAGAGGTCCATGTAGCCGGCCAACGAGCTCAACAATAATGGAGTCATCAATCGCCCAGCATGCAATCATGCAATATGGTGCATGCGGCTACAGTATGTCATACCTGAACATATCCTCCTCCATATGTGTAGGTGCCAAAAAGATAAACACATATATAACAAGGATAATAAACAACATGAATCCAATATCACATATCCAACATATCTATCAACTAATCCAGTATAGAGGGAAACACAATAAATACCTCTATCTCTATTAACACATATACACATGGCAAAAGATAAAGCATCCAGTTCTAATGTAAAGCAACTAACAGTAGAAACATGATAGGTATCAACTAAACTAAACTAAGGAAATACTAACTACCAACACTAGTAAGTATATATAAACTACACATATCATAAGACACTATCAAGAGATAAGTCAAAGGGTACCCGCCTCAAATAGCAGGTAGTATCACGCCAAATCCAACATCGAGACGCCTGTCTCGAATCAGAGTCTTGTGTCAAACAAACAAACAATATATATATTTTATTTAGCTAAATCCAATGAATAGCTAAATAAAAACCCTAATACTAAATTAGGGCAAAACCCTAATCACATCAATCACAACTTACCTAATTAAATCTAACGGTCAATTAGGGGTAGTTACCTAATCCCTAATCACCAATTAGATTACTCTAAGCAGATAATTCTAATCACAATCACTAACCATCTAGTAATCATGTAATCCAACTATCTCCAATTCAACACATAAACCTAAATTAATCTACCCATGACCAACAACTAATTACACTAATCATGTATCAATTCCCTGTTCCTTACCTCAATCCCAGTTACTGGAGAAAATGCTGCCGGAACAAGGAAAACCTCACAGTAAACAGAACTCACCTCACTGATCGGATCAAGAGAAGAGATCAACAATTCACTCTCTGTTGATCCTCAATCGTGGATGATTGCTGCCGGAAGGAAACACTGCTGGATTGTAGAAGACCACAGCAAGACACCTCCCTGTTGGAATTCCTTCCCTACCGTTCGGATCAAGGTGAGATCACGGATCAGATCAAGGAATAAACATCACTAGTCAAATAATAACCTAATTCCGGAACCAAATCTTACCTCCAATCTGAGACTTCAATCAGCAACAATGAAAAAGTCCATGATCTGATCAGAGGAAAACTGTTTACAAGATCCTCCTTGATCCCCCTCAAATTTCCCGATGAAGTCTTACCTCGAGTCTCCAGAAGATGTCGCACAACCCGATCGAATCCGTGAAGCAGCGTACCAAAGATTCTTCTGATCCTCAAATCAACAATCAACAAGGAAGGGAATCCAAGACCTGACCTAGGATCGCCATCAATCAGGGAGGTAACAAGCAAGAATCAGGAAAGAAACTCGAAGCTAGGGCACAAATCAAAGAACAGGAAAGAGGAAGGATCAGTCGTTTACCCGTGGAACCCTAATTGCCCCCTTCACGCCGACGATCGACGATGGCATGGCTCAATCCAACGGCGCTGGCAGTCGGGCAAGGAGAAGAGATCCTGTCCCTTGCCGAAGACGACGGGAAGAATGAAACCAGCTAGCTTCTACCCTCCATGCTCCGAGACCCAATCTGCACCGGCACACCGAGAAGACGAGAGAAGGTTCGTCGATCGCCGGGAACAGAACACACGAAGAACAGAGAAGAGAAGTTGGAGAAGATAACGGGATTGGGCGCGGGATCGGGGAAGGAGAGGAGAAAGGGGGAGAAGACACGGGTGGATCGGCGTTTGGGGAGAAAAGAAATAAAAGGAAAAGGAATTTATAATTAAAACATTTCCTCTTTTAAATGGATATCCCAAACAGGCTTAATCTGTACCCGAAATTAATCCCCTCAAAACCCGTCATACGAGCTCCGAAAAATTCCTAGAAAATTTCTAAAAATTCTTGAAAAATTCTATAAGGCTATTTTCCAAATAACCCTATTAATTAAATTTTCCGAGATCTCACATCCTCCCCTACTAATAAAAATTTGGTCCCCAAATTTTGCTGATCCTGTCCGAATGCTGAATCAACGGACGCTGGGCACGTGGCGCTCCCCGGCTGCTAACGTGGATCTTCGACCGGTTGCAAGAACCTCCGGCGAACCTGCACAGAAGTCTGGTCAGGAAGGGGTTCCCGGCGGCGACCCTCCGACGCTCAAGTCAGGCAAGCAAGTAGTGAAAAAAGTGGCTCCAAAGGTGTTTCACGCGTACCTCCGGCGAAGTATAAGTTCTTTATATAGAGCGGTGCAAGAGCTCACGCACGTCCACCGAGGCGCATACGTGTCCGCAGCCCATACTTCGGTATGTGTCTGTTAGAGAGCTTACCTGACGTCATACCGCTACAGTCCAAGCATGCCTTCGATGGAACAACAGAACACCTCGCTGTCAGACTTGGAGTATGGCCTAGCCATAGGACTTAACAGCTGTCATAAGATGTTCTTGTCCTTCTCTACCCACCACAAGCCGGGGCATCCGTCCGACCTGCTGGACAGGGAGTCCGCCCGTCCAGCCCTCATCTTACGCGCCGGCCCTCATCTTACGCGCCGGTCGGACGACACTCACATCACGTCCGGCCTGCCGTTGGCATCGATATGCTGGATAGATCCTCGGTAAGGTGCTGTGGGGACTGCTAGCAGTATGCCACCTTGTCTTCGGTCTTCCGCTCGGCTCTTCGCTACTGTTCAATTGAGCGCCGGAACCCCGACTCCTGTCAGAGCGCCTTTTGCCATCGGTTACTCACCGGTCGGCCGGCCGGGAGGTCGACCCATCCTTCTCCGGTCGGCCACCTGCCCTTTGACTCCCACGTGACATTGACCCCTTAGAATGGGGGTCCCTTGTTCTAACCGCCGGATCACTTGCCTCCCCCTCAAGTCTAGTCGAAGGAGGCGAAGTCCGACTGACTGGACTGCCGATCTGACTGGATAACGGCCGCTGCACTAGTCCGGTCGGAAGGCTTATAGATGCCGATCCGTCTTTCGATTTTTAACGTCGAAGCTCGACGGTCTTCCGCTCGGAGGGTTTATAGATGCCGACTCGTCTCTCGATATTTAACGTCAGAGCTCGACGGTCTTCCGCTCGGGAGTTTATAGATGTCGGCTCGTCTCTCGATATTTAACGTCGGAGCTCGACGATCTTCCGCTCGGGAGTGTATAGACGCCGGCTCGTCTCTTGATATTTAACGTCAGAGCTCGACGGGCTTCCGCTCGGGAGTTTATAGACGCCGGCTCGTCTCTCGATATTTAACGTCGGAGCTCGACGGTCTTCCGCTTGGGAGTTTATAGACGCCGGCTCGTCTCTCGATATTTAATGTCGGAGCTCGACGGTCTTCCGCTCGGGAGTTTATACACGCCGGCTCGTCTCTCGATATTTAACTTCGGAGCTCGACGGGCTTCCGCGGGGAGGGTTTATAGACGCTGGCTCGTCTATCGATATTTAACGTCGGAGCTCGACGGTCTTCCGCTCGGAGGGTTTATAGACGCCGGCTCGTCTCTCGATATTTAACGTCGGAGCTCGACGGTCTTTCGCTCGGAGTTTATAGACGTCGCTCGATATTTAACGCCGGAGCTCGGCGGTCTTCCGCTCGGAGTTTATAGGCGTCGGCTCGTCTCTCGATTTAACGTCGGAGCTCGACGGTCTTCCGTTCGACAAACACACTAGCCATCCTTTTAATTCATTTCTGCTTCCTGCATTACAAGGACATGGGCGACTAGAATATACACAAATGAGTTACACCAGTGCACCTTTCATCCGGCACGATAAGGCTGGAGATGATTCGCACTCCATGGCCGATCCAGTTGCCGTCCGTCTTCATCCTCCAAATAGTAAGCGCCCGAGCGGAGCTTTTCGATAACCTTGAAGGGGCCCGCCCAGGGAGCTTCCAGCTTGCCGACGTCGCCGGCCGGCTTGACTTTCTTCCAGACAAGGTCGCCGACCTGGAACGATCTGGGGATCACGCGCATGTTGTAGTTTTGCTTCATCCGTTGCCGATACGCCATCAGCCGGACGGACGCCTTGGCTCGCTCCTCTTCAACCAAATCTAGCTCCATGTTCCTCCGCTCGGCGTTGCCTTCATCATAATTCTGGATCCGGGTGGACTCGACGCCGACTTCAACAGGAATTACTGCTTCACCGCCGTACACCAGATGGAAAGGCGTGACGCCCGTTCCTTCCTTTGGAGTGGTTCGGATGGCCCATAAGACGCCCGGCACTTCATCCACCCAACTTCCTCCCAAATGGTCGAGCCGAGCGCGCAGAATACGAAGAGTTTCCCGATTGGATACTTCGGCTTGACCATTGCTTTGGGGGTACGCCATGGAGGTGAAGTGTTGTTCAATGCCGAAGCTTTTGCACCAATCTTCGAGCAATTTTCCTGTGAACTACCGCCCGTTGTCGGAAATAAGTCGACAAGGGATGCCGAACCGACAGATGATGCTCTGCCAAATAAATTTCTTGACCATCTGCTCAGTGATCTTGGCTAATGACTCGGCCTCCACCCACTTGGAGAAGTAATCAACCGCCACCAATAAAAATTTCCGCTGTCTGGTTGCCATAGGAAACGGACCCACAATATCCATTCCCCATTGGTCGAACGGACAAGAGACAGTGGCGGCCTTCATTTCTTTCGCCGGTCGATGAGAGAAATTATGATACCTTTGGCAAGAAAGGCACGTTGTGACGGTCCGAGCGGCGTCTGTTTGTAAAGTTGGCCAGAAATATCCGGCCAGTAGGATTTTCTTGGCCAGCGATCGTCCGCCCGGATGCCCATCGCAGGATCCTTGATGCACTTCTTGGAGGATGTACGCCGCGTCTTCCGAGCTCACGCATTTCAGTAACGGGCGGGAGAAAGCCTTCTTGTAGAGTTGATCTCCAATAAGGGTGAACCGACCGGCTCTCCTCCTCAGTAGTTGGGCCTCATCCTGATCGGACAATGTAGCACCCGAGCGGAGAAACTCCGTGATGGGTGTCCGCCAGTCGCTCGGAGATGTGAGGCCCTCCATCCGATCGACGTGCGCCACCAAAGATACTTGTTCAATTGGCTGCTGGATGGCTATCGACGTTATTGAGCTTGCAAGTTTGGATAACTCATCAGCCGCTTGGTTCTCCACTCGGGGTATCTTCTGGATAATAACTTCTCTGAAGTCGGCCTTGAGTTTCTCGAAGGCTTGAGCGTAAAGCTTGAGCCGAGCATTGTTGATTTCAAAAGTATCTGTCAGCTGCTGAGCGGCCAACTGAGAATCTGAATGGAGCGTTACCCGTCCGGCCCCTACATGCCGGGCGGCCTGTAAGCCAGCTATAAGGGCTTCATACTCTGCCTCATTATTCATAGCTCTATAATCCAGCCGGACGGATAAGTGCATCTTCTCTTCTTGGGGAGACAACAATAATACACCAATACCGCTCCCGAGCCGAGTGGACGATCCATCTACAAATACCTTCCACACGGCTTCGGGCTCTGGCCTTTGTACCTCGGTGACGAAATCCGCCAAGGACTGCGCCTTTATCGTCGACCGGGGCTGGTATTGAATGTCGAACTCGCTCAACTCCGTTGTCGATTTGATGAGCCGTCCGGACGCTTCGGGATTCAACAGCACTCTTCCCAATGGGCTATTCATCGGGACGATGATAGTATGAGCCAAGAAATAAGGACAGAGGCGCCGAGCGGCGAGGACCAAAGCGAAAGCAAGTTTCTCGAGCCCGGTGTAGCGAGATTCAGCATCTTTTAAAATATGACTCAGAAAATACACTGGCTCTTCTCCGCTCGGCCTTACTAATGCTGAGCCGACGGCTTGTTCAGTAGAAGATAAGTAGATACAGAGCGGCTCACCCGCAACAGGCTTGGCTAGTACCAGGAGGGAGTTCAAATACGTCTTCAAATCTTCAAACGCCCGATCGCATTCTCCGTCCCACTGAAACTTGGTGGCTTTGCGCAAGATTTTGAAAAAAGGAAGGCTCCGGTCGGCTGTCTTTGAGATGAATCTGGACAGAGTAGTTATCCGACCGGTCAAGCGCTGCACTTCCCTCAAATTTCTTGGGGGTGGCATATCTTGTAAGGCTTTCACTTTGTTGGGATTTGCTTCGATACCCCGCTCGGTCACTATATAACCCAGGAAACGCCCTCCTTTTGCTCCGAACAGACATTTCAGGGGATTTAGTTTAACTCCATACCTTCTTAGCGTTCGGAAAGTCTCCTGCATGTCTTCCAAGAGATCGGCCGCTCGGACTGACTTGATGAGAATGTCGTCCACGTATACTTCCAGATTTCGCCCGATCTGCTCCTTAAATACTTTGTTCATCAGGCGTTGGTAAGTGGCTCCCGCGTTCTTCAATCCGAACGGCATCACATTATAGCAGTAGGTGTCGTCGGCCGTCACGAAGCTAACTTTTTCTTGGTCTTGCCGGGCGAGCGGCACTTGATGATATCCTTGATAGGCATCGAGCATGCATATCAACTCGCAGCCAGCCGTAGAATCCACCAGTTGATCGATTCGAGGCAGAGGATAAAAGTCTTTCGGGCAAGCTTTGTTGAGATCCCAAAAATCTATGCACACTCTCCACTTATTGTCGGGCTTGGAGACAAGCACCACGTTAGCCAACCAGCTTGGGAACTGGACCTCGCGTATGTGGCCGGCCTCCAGAAGTTTCTCAACCTCCGACCGGATGATGACATTCTGCTCGGCGCTGAAATCCCTTTTTCTCTGCTTCACTGGCTGAGCGTCCGGTCGGACATGTAGCTCGTGCTGCACTATGCTCGGCGAAATTCCAGGCAGCTCATGCGTCGACCAGACGAAAACATCACAGTTTCTCTGGAGGCATTTGATCACTTCCTGTTTTCGGCTTTCCTCCAGGTCGGCCGCGATGAACGTTGTGGCCTCCGATCGGGTCGGATGAATATGTACTTCCTCTTTTTCTTCATAAACTAAAGAGGGAGGCTTTTTTGTTATAGCGTTCACCTCGATCCTTGGTGCCTTCCGAGCGGAATTTGCTTCTTCTCGGACCATTTCGACATAGCATCGCCGAGCTGCCAACTGATCTCCCCGTACTTCTCCGACTTTGTCTTCGACGGGGAACTTGATCTTCTGGTGGAAGGTGGAGACGACCGCTCGGAACTCGCTGAGCGCCGGTCGTCCCAAAATGACGTTATATGACGATGGAGAGTCGACCACCACGAAGTTTGCTGTCCACGTCCTCCTGAGCGGCTCTTCTCCCAGCGAGATAGCCAGCCGGATCTGCCCGACCGGCTGAACTTCGTTACCCGTAAACCCGTATAGGGGGGTCGTCATGGGCAGCAGCTCGGCTCGATCAATTTGTAGTTGATCGAATGCCTTCTTGAATATGATATTGACCGAGCTCCCTGTGTCAATAAAAATACGGTGAATAGTGTAGTTGGCTATTACCGCTTTGATGAGAAGGGCGTCGTCATGGGGGACTTCCACTCCTTCCAAGTCCCGGGGTCCGAAACTAATTTCTGGTCCGCTCGCCCGTTCCTGGCTGCAGCCGACCGCATGGATCTGGAGCTGCCGGACACTCGCTTTCCTTGCTCGGTTGGAATCTCCTCCAGTCGGACCACCAGCTATGATGTTGATCTCACCAAGGGAAGTATTACTTCTATTTTCTTCTTCCCGAGCGAGCGGTCGAGACCGTTCTCTAGACATTCGCCGATTCTCCCGCCTCGGAGAGCGATGCCGATCAGGAGTCTGTTGTTGTCGCCTGTCAGCTGTCGCCCGATCGGCTTCCAGAGTTCTCTGTCGCATGTCTGATGAAGGAGATCGTCGACCGCCATTTCGAGGAACGGGATGAGCAATCAAGGGAAGACTTCGACAATCCCTTGTGTTGTGCGTATCCGTCCGGTGGAAGGAGCAGAACATCGGGGTCCATTTCTTCTTTGGCTTGGGTCGGGTGGCAGCTACCTCTTGCACGTGGGACCTGGCATGGGGGGAGCGGATTGCTTCGGCCCTTGGTCCTCTGGGTGGATGAGCGGCGTGCGGCTTCCGCTCGGCAATTGGAGCCCGCTCGGTTGGTGTTTCTTTTTTCCGGGCTGCTTGGGCTTCCTCTACGTTGATGTATTCGTTGGCCCGGTGTAGCATGTGGTCGTAGTCTCGGGGCGGCTTGCGAATGAGCGATCGGAAGAAATCCCCATCCACTAGGCCTTGTGTGAAGGCATTCATCATTGTCTCCGAGGTGGCCGTTGGAATATCCATGGCCACTCGGTTGAACCGCTGTATATAGGCTCTGAGCGGCTCTCTTGGCTCCTGCTTGATTATGAACAAGCTGACACTCGTCTTCTGATAACGCCGACTGCTTGCAAAATGATGGAGGAAGGCCATTCGGAAGTCCTTGAAGTTTGTGATGGACCCATCCGGCAACTTCCGAAACCATCGTTGAGCCGATCTAGAGAGGGTGGTTAGAAAAACTCGACACTTCACCCCATCCGTATATTGGTGAAGGGTAGCAGTGTTGTCGAATTTACCCAGATGATCATCCGGATCAGTGGTCCCATTGTATTCGCCGATCGTCAGGGGCACGTAGTGCTTTGGCAGAGGATCCTTCAAGATGGCTTCTAAGAATTGGCGATTAATCCGCTCGGGCGATGCGTCTGCTCGGGGGGCTTTCCCTTTTCTGTCTTCTCGTCTCGGCCTTTCATCATAAGAAGATCCCCGATCTCTATGGGTTGCTGCAGCTTCGGGGCTGCGGAATAGGGCCCGATGAAATGCAACGGTGGCCTGCGGTGCTTCCACTCGGCCACCAGACGCAGACGTTGCCTGCTGCTCCGGCCGCTCGGCTGCTACTTTCTGTTTTTGCTCCACAAGCTTGGCGACCCTCAACTCGACCAGAGCGTCGAGTTCCTCCGTGGAGAGCGTCACCGTGTGTTGTCGTCCAGTCTCATCCATTGCTTCCGTTCGGATGCAGGAGCGTTCCCACAGACGGCGCCAAATTGATCCTGTCCGAATGCTGAATCAACGGACGCTGGGAACGTGGCGCTCCCCGGCTGTTGACATGGATCTTCGACCGGTTGCAAGAACCTCCGGTGAACCTGCACAAAAGTCGGGCCGGGAAGGGGTTCCCGGCGGCGACCCTCCGACGCTCAAGTCAGGCAAGTAAGTAGTGAAAAAAGTGGCTCCAAAGGTGTTTCATGCGTACCTCCGACGAAGTATAAGGTTCTTTATATAGAGCGGTGCAAGAGCTCACGCACGTCCACCGAGGCGCATACGTGTCCGTAGCCCATACTTCGGTATGTGTCTGTCAGAGAGCTTACCTGACGCCATACCGCTACAGTCCAAGCATGCCTTCGATGGGACAACAGAACACCTCGCTGTCAGACTTGGAGTATGGCCTAGCCATAGGACTTGACAGCTGTCATAAGATGTTCTTGTCCTTCTCTACCCACCACAAGCCGGGGCGTCCGTCCGACCGGCTGGACAGGGAGTCCGCCCGTCCGGCCCTCATCTTACGTGCCGATCGGACGGCACTCACATCACGTCCGGCCTGTCGTTGGCATCGATATGCTGGATAGATCCTCGGTAAGGTGCTGTGGGGACTACTAGCAGTATGTCACCTTGTCTTTGGCCTTCCGCTCGGCTCTTCGCTACTGTTCAATTGAGTGCCAGAACCCCGACTTCTGTCAGAGCGCCTTTTGCCATCGGTTACTCACTGGTCGGCCGGCCGGGAGGTCTACCCATCCTTCTCTGGTCGGCCACCTGGCCCTTTGACTCCCACGTGACATTGACCCCTCAGAATGGGGGTCCCTTGTTCTAACCGGCGGATCATTCGCTATAACCAACAGCAAACACTAGGATATAACCAAACAGTATAAATGCTGAAAGAAACTCTAACTCACATACCTCAAGTAAACAGGTGAGAGTATCGAGCTCGGATCGTATCCTCCAACTCCCAAGTAGCCTCCTCGTCAGAATGATGCTGCCATCCGACTTTAACCAGCCGGACAGTCTTGTTCCGCAGCTGACTCTCTCTGTGTTCCAGAATCCGCACTGGAACCTCCTCGTAAGTAACATCAGGCTGAATAGGAATAGATATATCTGACAGAACATGTGCCGGATCGGATACGTATCTCCTCAGCATAGGTATATGGAATACATCGTGAATGCCAGCTAGAGATGGTGGTAGCGCCAGACGGTAAGCTACTTCTCCAATCCTCTCCAAGATCTGGAATGACCCAATATATCGTGGAGCTAGCTTACCTCGAAGACCAAATCTCTTCACCCCTTTAGTGGGTGAAACTCTCAGAAATACATGATCACCAATATAGAACTCCAGGGGTCTCCGTCTCTGATCAGCATAACTCTTCTGACGGTCCTGAGCCTCGGACATCCTCCGCCTAATACTACGAACCAACTCTGCCTCCTGCTGAGCTCTCTAAGGTCCTAACAGCTGAGCCTCACCAACCTCCTCCCAAAGGGTGGGTGTCCAACAAGGTCTACCATACAACGCCTCAAACGGTGCCATCTGGATAGCCGAATGATAGCTGTTGTTGTAGGCGAACTCCACCAAGGGCAGGTGGTCCTCCCAACTGCCTTCGAAGTCCATGACACAAGACCTCAGCAAGTCCTCCAAAGTCTGAATGGTCCGCTCTGACTGTCCATCTATCTGCGGATGGAATGTCGTACTGAAACGAAGTTGTGTGCCCAAGGCCTGCTGCAGACTCTGCCAGAACCGGGACGTGAATCGTGGGTCTCTATCTGATATAATACTCAAAGGAACACCATGCAACCTGATAATCTCTCGACAGTATAACTCTACTAATCGATCCAGAGAATCAGTCTTCTGGATCGCTATAAAATGTGCGAATTTGGTTAATCGGTCAACGATTACCCAAATCGCATCATGGCCTCGTCGAGTCCTAGGCAATCCTACCACAAAATCTATAGTAATATGCTCTCACTTCTACTCTGGAATAGGGATCCTCTGAAGTAAACCAGCAGGTCTCTGGTGCTTAGCCTTCACCTGCTGACAGACAAGACATCCGTCCTTGCTCCTCAAGGCCCAACTCGGAGAATCCCTGAATCAAGTCCGTGACTAAAACTCGGTGACAAGCTAAAGTCCCTCTGGACTTCCTGCTAAGTGCATCAGCAACCACATTAGCTTTACCTGGATGGTAGCTAATAATATAATCATAGTCCTTCAGGAACTCCATCCATCTCCTCTGTCGGAGATTGAGTTCCTTCTGTGTGAAAATATATTTGAGACTCTTATGATCAGTAAGAATCTCAAAAGTAATACCATATAGATGATGTCGCCAAATCTTCAAAGCAAAGATAATAGCGGCTAGCTCTAAATCATGTACTGGGTAGTTCTTCTCATGCTCCTTCAACTGACGAGAAGCATAGGAGACTACCCTACCATGCTGCATCAAAACAGCACCCAAGCCCTGAAGAGATGCGTCTGTGTAAAGTACGAATCCGTCATCACCAGAAGGTAAAACCAAAACTGGTGCTGATACTAATCTCCGCTTCAGCTCCTGAAAGCTGGTCTCACAAGCCTCTGACCACGTGAACTTCACGCCTTTCCTGGTCAGACGTGTCAACGGCATAGCAATACTGGAGAAACCCTCAACAAATCGTCTGTAATATCCAGCCAATCCCAAGAAACTGCGGATCTCCTGGACTGACTTCGGCTGCTCCCAGCTAGTGATAGCCTCGATCTTCTGAGGATCTACTGAAATACCTCGGCTTGACACCACGTGTCCCAGGAAACCAACTAAAGATAGTCAAAATGCACACTTGCTGAATTTCGCATACAGATGATGTCGTCGCAGAATCTCCAAGACTATGCGAAGATGCTGCGCGTGCTCCTCCTCAGAACGTGAATATATCAATATATCATCGATAAACACAATAACAAACTGATCTAAGTACTCCAGAAAGATACGGTTCATCAGATCCATAAATACTGCGGGAGCATTGGTAAGCCCGAATAACATTACCAAAAACTCGTAATGCCTGTATCTGGTGCGAAATGCTGTCTTCTGAATGTCAGAATCTCTAACTCTCAGCTGATGATATCCAGACTGCAGATTGATCTTAGAATACATTGACGTATCTCTAAGCTGATCAAATAAATCCTCAATCCGTGACAAGGGGTACTTATTTCTGATAGTCACTGCATTCAGCTGCCTATAATCGATGCACAACCTCAGAGTATCATCCTTCTTCTTGACGAATAGTACAGGAGAACACTAGGGTGGAATACCGTGGGGTTCTCCACAAGGACACCAGAATGCTCCTGCCCGTACATGCCATATGCAGCTGCTACAGGGGAAGCTATCCTCTGCTGACGATGCGAAAATTAGGCTTTTAGCCCACCTCGCTGAGTCCCGGACTGACCAAACTGTCCTTCCGGAACAGAAATCCCAGAAACTACATGCTGAGCCTTCAGCGAACAGTCTCGGCTCAAGTGCCCAGGCAATTTACAATAATAGCAAACTGACTGTCCCAGGGTGCATGCAGAGGTGATGAAAAATAAGAAAAATTCCAGGACTTGGTCCTGGATTAGTAGTGCGGGAAGTATATAAAAACAGAATACGAACTCAGGTGGTGTTGCACCAACCTCGAGAAAAAACTGATTCGAGAAAAAAATTGGAATATAGCTATAAGGCTAAATTCTAATTGACTCTGAAAAAATCTGAAAATACCACGAAAAATTTATTTTGAATGGTGGTTGCACCGATTCAAAATGACCCAGCTCTGATACCAAGTGTTGGATTGAAAGCGCTAGAGGGGGGGTGAATAGCGCTCGCGGCTATTTCACATTTTTCGGAAATCGTTCGAGTAATTTAAACGCAGCGGAAAGTAAATGCAAACACACAGAAGACACAGTAGAATTACTTCGTTCGGAGCCTAGCTCGACTCCTACTCGAAGGCCCGCGGTCCTTGACCGCTTTCGGTGGGCAATAACTATAGGTTCGTTAAATGATTACAATTTGAAGTACAATAATTAATAACAATAAAATATATCGACGACAATGGAAAGATGGAAGAACTGAGCTCCGGGTCGTCGAGATGATATTGTAGCACTTCGGGATTGACTTGTTAGCAGCAGGAAGTGGAAAGTTCACTTCTGTGATTGATTATCGAAGTTGCAGCCCAAGGCTCCCTTTTATAGCTCTGTAGACGCTGATCCAGATCCCCAAGTCTCGGGATCAGTTTTGACCCGAAGTGGATCGGTCGACCGATCCTCATGTTCGATCGACCGATCAGATGATCTCCACCGCATCTGATCTGTCGATCTGTCGATCTGTCGCTCCGCTTCGATCTGGTCAAACTCTATCCCTGAGTTCGGTCGACCGATCCGAGGGTCCGATCGACCGATCAGTATCCTCTGACCCGCACACCTCGGCTTGATCCAGTAGACACCTATCCCAGGTTCGGTCGACCGATCCCGAGTCCGGTCGACTGATCCCTGGTCGAGCCCGGTCCAACTTCTGGATACCTGATCTGTTAGCTTGAAGGTTCGGTCGACCGATCCCATGGTCTGGTCGACCGATTCCGACCAGTTCTAACCCTGCACAAAAATATTAGTTTCCTGCAAAACAGAGTTAGAACACAAAAGATAATATATAAATAAATTTGACAGTCCCCGAACTGTCTGAGTCTGACTTCGAGTTTCCGACCAGAAACCCTAGGTCGACCCGACGCCTACTGTTCCCTCTACGGGGAACGCGTCCTCACCTACTCCACTCAGGAGATTTACCTGTTGCCAGTGCGATCCTCCAGATCGACTGGACTTTTGCTCAGCGTCCGATGCTTCCGGTCTTCATGCTGGATGTCCGGTCCTCGACCCATCCAGACTTCTACCCGGTTCGCGACACCAGGATTTTAACCTAGGGTTACCACCCCCTAGGATTTTTGCCCGAAGCACCGACCCGCCAAGACTTCCCGCATAGGGTTACCACCCCCTATGACCTAGGGTTACCACCCCCTAGGGTTTTTCCTTGCCTAACCGCAGCTAGGACTTTTCTCCACCTAGGGTTACCACCCCCTAGGACCTAGGGTTACCACCCCCTAGGACCTAGGGTTACCACCCCCTAGGGTTTTCACCTGCCTAACCACAGTTAGGACTTTCCTGAAACACTCAATCATACAAATTAGATAACAATTAAATTTAACTTTGAATCCCTTTGCCATTATCAAAACTAAGGTTCGATCGTCGGATGTTTCCGCACCAACATAATATTTACATAAGAAACTAGAGGAGAAATCTAGTAAAGACGTATTCTTGATTAGGGGAACAATAGACATTAGTCTGACCTAGGGTTTCAGCGAAACTCAAAGTCAGAACCGAACAACTCAGAGACTGTCACATATATTACTTATTTTTGTATTATTATTTGTTATGCAAGCTTTATGATACAGAAAAGCAAAAGGCTTAAAAAAGGATTCTAATCACCCGGACTTGGTCCAGGTGCTAGGAGATAGTTCAGGTGTCTGGGCAAGGAGACAAAGCAGCGAGCGACTGGCTAAGGTGGGGCACACTAGTTGGCCGTCACACGTTAAGTCTAGGTGCTCGGAGATGGATGAAATTTCAGAGATTGAGTTTCGTCGAGATGCGACCATGTTGTCAGCATTCCAAGCGCCCAGGGGTCATTTGGGTGCCTAGAAAGAGCCTATAAAAATGTCTTCAACTAAAGCCTTCAAAACATCACTTGCTTCGACTTTCAGACTCGTGCGCTGCTCCAAGAAGACTCTAATGACGCCGAAAGGCCACTCTGACAACCAACACTCAAGTAATTTCTTTTTCCGTTGTTGATATTTTTTTTAACAGTTCTTGTACTTAAACTTTGTAAATATTTTTGAACTGATAGTGATTGGCCAATGAAGCACTTCATGAGTACGAGCGTTGGAGTAGGAGTCACCAAAGGCTCCAAACCAAGTGGAAAAGACTTGTGTTAGTGATTGCCTTTGTGTTCTTCTTTCCCAAAGGCAACCTTGGAGTGATTGCCTTTTCGCTACGTATTCTTGTGATTTTATAAAAAGCAACGAACATTATTCACCCACCAACCCCCCCCCCCCAAGCATCTTTTCAATCCTACAATGTCTATATTTTAAATACAAGAGAACGTTTATAAAAAATTACATCAAAAATTAAAAATAGAATATTTGTAGGGTATTCACTAAATAGTAGAGTCTACTAAGTATACAACAAAAGTACCCTAAGAATTGAGGAAATAACAAATGTAAAATTTGATGAAAACTCTAACCCTAAAGAACCTGACTAAAGTCAAACCCAATTTGAACCAATAGAATTTATCAGCTCTAGCTCTGGTCAAGGGGAAGATAGTGAAACCCTAAATCAAATAGAAGAATAAGGAAATGAACTAACTCATCGAGAAGAAAATCAACAAACATAAACTGAGTCTAGAACAATAAGAATTAGCATATACCATCCAGTTGACCAAATAATAGGTGACTTAGATTTGAGGGTTTAAACTATATCATCATTTAGAAACCTAAGTCAAATAACCTTAATTTCTAAGATTGAACTTAAAATAATAGAAGAATTCTTACTTGACCTAGACTATGGTATAGCCATGCAAGAAGAATTGATCCAATTTAAAAGAAATTAAGTCTAAGGCTTAGTACCATTACCCAAAGGCAAAAAATTTATAGAAACAAAATGGATTTTTAGAAACAAACTAAATGAAAAAGAGAAAATTATTAGAAACAAAGTTAGGTTAGTAGCTAAAAGGTTTAGTCAAGTAGAAGGATTTGATTATGATGAAACCTATGCCCCAGTAGCTAGACTTAAGTCTATTAGGATGTTACTAAGCTATGTAACTCATAAAAGATTTAAACTTACCAAATGGATGTAAAATCAACTTTTCTAAGCAAGCTAATTAAGGAAAAAGTTTATGTAGATCAACTGCCTATGTTTGAAAACTTAAACCATCTTGACCATATATTTAAATTAAAAAAGTCTTATATGGTCTAAAACAAGCACCTAGGGTATGATATGAAAGATTATCCACATACCTAATATCTAAAGGATTTAATCAAGGATGAGTTGACTCAACCTATTTCGTAAAGACCCTTGAGTTTGATATTTTTATAGCTCAAGTCTACGTAGATTATATAATCTTTGGTTCAACTAACTCAAATTTTTGTAAGAATTTATAATCTTAATGGAACGTGAATTTAAAATGAGTCTAGTAGGTAAACTAACATTTTTCTTAGGTCCACAAATTAAACAAACCAATGAATAAAATTATGTGTATCAACAAAAATATACAAAAGAATTATTTAAAAAAATTTGAAATAGAAAATGCTAAAGAAATAAAAACTCCAATGGCAACTAACATAACATTAGATAGTGATCCAAATGGAAAACCAGTAAACTTAAAATATTATCGAAGTATCATAGGTAGTTTGTTGTACTTAACTGCAAGCCAACCTAATATTCTATTTGCAGTTAGTATGTGTTGGTGCAGGAAGCATCCGATGATCGAACCCGAGTTCTGATAATGACAAAGGATTCAAAGTTAAGATTAATTGTTGTCTAACGTACTTGAATAAGTGTTTCAGGAAAGCACTAACTACGGTTAGACAGGTGAAAATCCTAAGGGGTGGTAACCTTAAGTCCTAGGGGGTGGTAACCCTAGGTGAAGGAAAACCCTAAGGGGTGGCAACCTTAGGTCCTAGGGGGTCGTAACCCTAGGTGGAGGAAAACCCTAAGGGGCGACAACCTTAGGTCTTAGGGGGTGATAACCCTAGGTGGAGGAAAATCCTAAGCGGGGTAACCTTAGGTCCTAGGGGATGGTAACCCTAGGCAGAAAGTCCAGTCGGTCTTGAGGACCGGACTGGCATTAGGTAATCTCTCCTGAGGGGAGTAGGTGAGGACGCGTTCCCCGTAGAGGGAACAATAGGCGTCGGGTCGACCTAGGGTTTCCGGTCGGAGATCCGAAGTCAGACCCGGACAGTCCGACGACTATCAAATACTACTTTTACTATATTTTATGTGTGCTAACTTTGTCTTCCAGGGTATGTGTATATTTTATGAACTAACATGCTTTGCAGGGACAAATGAGCAAGGCCAACCTCGGATGAACAGTGTCCAAGGCGCCTCCATGGACTTGGAGGCGCCTCGGGTGCAAAGGATCTGAAGTCTACACAGTAGAGCTGGAGGCGCCTTGGACCGCAGCTTGGAGGTGCCTTGGACCAGCTTGGAGGCGCCTTCAAGTGGATCAGAGGAGAAGATTTCAGTGTTGATCCACGCGGCTGACTCAGCTGCTTTGAGGCGCCTCGGAAGGGCTTTGAGGCTCCTCCAACACTGTTTAAAAGGGGTATTCGAGCAGCAGGTTGAAACAACGAATTCAAAAGCAATTTTCTCCTGTTTGCTGCGAACAAGATGACCCAGAAGTGCTGCTACAAGTGTCCGACGACTTAGAGGTTCAAATCTTCAATTTTAGTTGTCGGTACAACGTTTAATACTGTTAAACTATAATACTTTTGTAACTGAATTTGTGCGATATAGTTGTTGCCCACAAAAAGCGATCAACGATCGCGGGCCTTGGAGTAGGAGTCTCCCTAGGCTCCGAACCAAGTAAATAGCTTATGTTCGTGTGTTGTTTTTCTTTCTATTTCCGCTGCATTTACTCGAACGATTTCTGAATCTGAATCGTGTGAAAGCCACGAGCGCTATTCACCCCCCCCCCTCTAGCGCATCTCGATCTAACAATTGGTATCAGAACGGGGTAGCGTTGATCTGGTGCAACCACCAATCACGCATTTCTTTCGTGGTGTTTTCTATTTTTTGGAGTCGATTGGAATTAGCATAATTGCTATTTTCTGATCAAGTTCTTTTTGTTATCGAATTCTTTTTTCGAGGTCGGTGCAACACCACTCGAGAACGTAATTTACCCTTACTTTCATTTCGCACTGCTAATCCAGGATCAAGTCCTGGGATATTCTTGTGTTGTTTTTCTGTGTCAGATCTAAATGGCCTAACAAGAAGGCTACAACACTGTCCGTCCCCTGCTCTTCACCGGAGAGGACTTCGGTTACTCGAAGGGTAGGATAGAAATTTTCCTGAAGATCCAGTTCGAGATGTGGATGATCGTTAAGATCGGGTTTGAACTACCGACTGATAGAGATGGCAAACCAACACCCTGAGAAGACTGGGAACCATCATTAATCAAGAAGGTGGAGGCAAATGCCAGAGCAACGTGCACCCTCCAGTGCGGATTGATGAAGGAGCAGCTAAACTGCGTCGGCCCATTCTCGAGCGCCAAGGAGCTATGGGATAAGCTAATCGAGCTTCACGAAGGGACCTCCGACACCAAGGTAAGTAAGAGGGACTTAATTTTTAATAAATTATACAATATTAAATTGCAAGACGGTGAGACGGCTACCCAACTCCACGCCCAGATACAAGATCTACTCAACAGTCTTCATGCGATCAAACAGAAGGTGAAGAATCGGGACATAATCAGGTACTCTTTGAACTCTTTTCCGAGGAACACCTTGTGGGCATCAATGGTAGATGCTTACAAGGTTTCTAAGGATCTTTCTTGTATTAAATTAGACGAATTATTCTCTGAATTTGAGTTGCATGAGCAGATTAATGCACACCCTGCTGAGAAAGGGTTGGCTTTGGTTGCAGGTACAGGAAGAGCACGCGAATCGGAAATAAAATGCAGAACCGAACTAGAGACAGAAGAAGAACCAGATTCGGACGATGATGATGACGAGCTCACAATCGAAATAGTCAACCTGGTGAAGAAACTCTACAAAAAGAAGGGCTTCAACAAAAAGGATGTCAGAAAAGCCATACAATCCAAAGAAGCCCAACCAAGCTCAAAGGTCAAATTCGAGGTAACATGCTACGGGTGCAATCAGAAGGAGCACATCAAGGTGAACTGCCCATACCAGAAGGATCCGAAGAAACCAAGGAGAAAGAAGGCCCTGAAGGCGACGTGGGACGAGTCCTCTTCTGAGGAAGACGACGACGAAGAACTCGAGCAGACGAGTTTTCTCGTGTTGACGGCCCGGGACCACACCAACGAATCCAAAAGCGAGGACGAATCGGAAGTCAAGTTCGAGAGAAGCTACGGATCCGTATCCATTTCCGAAGATCCAAATCCCTCTGTAAGTATGAATCGCCTTTACAGTCTAATTAATTACTTAATGCGTAAAGTAGCTAAGTCCAAGGTTCGGATCAAGTCGCTTCTAAAGGAGGTAACATCCCTTAAAGAAGCGACTAATAACGAATCGTTGACTGAACTGTTCAGACTGGAACCTCAACTCAAGTCCAAAAGCTTGAGAAAGAAAATTCCAACCTGAAAATTCAAATCAAAGACTTGAAAATTGTATTGGAACGGTTTACACTGGGTTCCAAGAATCTCGACTTGATTCTTAGAAAACAGAAAGTCGTTTACAATCGATCCGGACAAGAATTCAAAGCAAATAGAAATTTTCGATCTTATTTATCGTTAGTGAACAGACTAAATAGTAAAATAGTCCAAGCATGGGTATCTAAGTCCAACTTAGTTAATCAAGTTGGACTTAGTCAATATTAGGTCCCCAAAGATCAAGTACACTACCTTGATAGACCATATCGAGACTATGATCCAGAGGGAGTTAAAAGAAAAATTGTATTAATAAAAAGATAAATCATCAAAAGAAATATAAATTTAATGTATAAATAAAAATACATAAAGTTATCAATAACGTAGGGGGAGGCTTCAGAATAGCTGACACCTCCAAAATAACCTATCGGGCAGGGTAAATAGGATTAGAATAAAGAAGGACAACAGTTTAACTTGACCAATGGTACTGGTGAAGTTTTGGATGATAGTACATTAGGGAAGCTTAGTCTATGCATGTCTAGGAAGATATGGCTTCGACCTGGTGCATTTGGCTAAGTGGAACTGACCGAAGCTACCCCTTACGAATTCTAACTAGTTAGACCAAGGTTTTGTACTAAGCTCAGTGGATAGGACTATTTGGAAAACTTCGAAGGCATGGTTACTCTAATGATGTTCAAGTGACTCACCATAGCCCAGAAGTTTATCCAAAGAATGTCTATTTGTTGATCATAAAACTAAACTTGAATCTAACACAAAGTTAAAGCAAACCCTATAATTTAACCTAATTCATCTCACAAAATTATAGGAGTTTCTGATTTGAAATTTAGATAGGGTGAGATGACTAAGAATTAAATTAAATTAATAATTAATAATTCAAATCAAATTAATAAGTCAAATTAAATTAATAATTCAAATTAATTCAAATCAATAGTTCAAATCTAATTAATAATTCAAATTAAATTAATAATTAATAATGTTGGTGCGGTTAGCACTAACGGTTTAACTCAGATTTTGATGAATAACAAATTATGTTAAGTTAGTTTTGTTGTTGTCTAACACTTTGATTGAGTGTGCAGGAGAAGTCCAAACAGGTCGACGGGCTGACCGGAGTCTGGTATGAAGCCCAGCTAGGTCAACGGACCGACCGGATAGTTGGCACAAAGTCCAAACAGGCCGACGAGTTGACCGTACGTTTGGCACGAAGCCCAGCTAGGTCGACAGGCTAACCGAAGAGCTAGCACGAAGTCCAGACGGGTCGAAGGGCTGATCGGACGTCTGGAAGGTGGGTGAAGGTAAGTCACTGGAGTTGAGTGACTGTGAGGGCGCGTTCCCGGGAAAGGAACTTAGGCGCCAATCCGACTTAGAGCCATTTCGGAACTATAAGTCGAGATTTTGACTAGATTCCGGTCTCGGTGAGACGGAATCTAATTACTATTCTTTTTTTTTGTTCTAACTTTGTTTTGCAGGAAACTAACATTTTTATGCAGGGTTAGAACTGACCAGGATCGGTCGACCGAACCTCTGGATCGGTCGACCGAACCCCCAAGCAGTGGCAGGTCAAAACTCCAGCGGATGGACCGGGTTCGACTAGGGGATCGATCGACCGGACCTTGGTATCGGTCGACCGAACCAAGGATGATCATCGACTGAGTGGACCGAGATGATCGGGTCAGAGAAGACTGATCGGTCGACCGAACTTGTTTATCGGTCGACCGAACTTGTTTATCGATCGACCGAACCTTGGATAGGATTTGACCAGAGCGGAGTGGAGCGAGCGGATCAGATGAGGTGGAGATCATCTGATCGGTCCACCGAACCGGGGATCGGTCGACCGATCCGCTTTGGGTCAAAGCTGATCGCGAGGATCGAGGATCTGGATCAGTCTCACAGTTGCTATAAAAGGGACCTCGGGGAGCAGCCTTATTCAATCAATTCGAACAGAACACCTGTGCTCTTGTACGCTGCTCCGAACGCATCATTTACGCCCAGCTGCTCCGACAACTGACAACTTGTTCTCCTCATCCTTTTTGTATTGTCAGTATTTTATTTCACTATTCAACACTTGTACTTTAGAATTGTAATAGATTTTCGGATTGATAGTGATTGCCTACTGAAAGTGGTCAACGACCACGGGCCTTGGAGTAAGAGTCGACCTAGGCTCCGAACCAAGTAAAAATCTTAGTGTCTTTGTCCTTTTTTATTTTTGTTGTTTTAATTTCCGCTATGTACTCTACGAAAATTTGTAAATCACTATTCACCCCCTCTAGCGAACACATCGATCCAACAAATAATTCAAATTAATAATCAAATCAAATTCAAATAATATTAAAATCTTTTTAAAAACTTATTTAAAAATTCTTTTTAAAACCTATCTTAAAATTCTTTTAAAAACTTATTTAAAAAATCTTTTAAAAATTTATTTTTAATTTCTTTTAAAAACTTATTTAAAAATTATTTAAACAAAAAAAATTATAAAAGCGGCGAACGAAAGTGCCTCTGCTATGACAGATGCGCCCTTCAAGATCGGCGGGAAAATTCCCGCCGAAAACAACTAATGCACCTCGGACCGGGTTCGAGGCGCCCTGAACGCTCCGTTGGAGGCACCTTCAATGAGATTGAAGGCGCCTTCAATACCGAAATATGCAACGAACAGAGAGCTCGCTGCAAGTTTTTCTTCTCACCGAAACCAGCGATCCAAGGCGCCTTAAATTCGGATTTCCACCCTTCAACTCCTTCAAATACCCTACAATACCTCCTAGGTATACTCCAAACTATCCTAAATCATCCTTTACATGGTTATAGTACTTGTTTTACAAATTTTTATGTATATGATTAAAATTAGGAAACGACGCAATGTTGTGTCCACCTCGGGCCCGGCCTCGTCCACTGATGCTAGATTTCCCACTGAGCAGTATAGGCTTAGTTTTTCTCAGCATTCATACCCTGTCATTAAATGTGGATACCTAAGTAGACCCTGTTTCACAAGTTATTGTCTGTCTGTCATAGAGATGATTGCCCACTATCAGTTGGACAGACTGGTTTACTGTAGTCATGTAGTAAATTGAGATCTATGTGCCCAGTTTTTTAACAACCTTGAGAAGGTTGATGATTTGGTCTATTCCACCAGAGTTGGTGGAAAGGACATCCAGTTTACACCTGCTTTATTATGCACCAGTTTAGAGCTTAGACAGTTAGCCTGTCCTTTCCTGTGCTACCCTAGTAGGGATCTGTCATTTGGCGACCCCTACTCCCACATTACTCTAGATACACTATATGAGTATTTTTTTTTTTTTGTGGGGAGAGACTACTTGGAGTCTCTGATTTCAGGTCGATGTCTCTCAGGGTGCAGGATTACGTTATGTATAGAGTCCTCACTGCATGCATTCTACCCATCACATCTCGGGACGCCCCGAAGATGCGTCCGTCCCATTCTTTCTTTTTGTATGCATTATGTCATCATCTGCATATAGACATTGCATTACACATGTTCTCTAACATAGTTCATGCGACTAGTCTCGTCACATCCCGAGTAGTTCACATGCCCTACTTCCATGTACTGACATCCATCTTTTCGACGATAGAGGGAATAGATGTGACTCAGGGGATGATCATTCCTCTTACCCGTTATGATGAGTTTGGGCTGGGTTCTCTTAGGTTAGTGCATATATATGTCACTGCTCAGGGGGTCCTAGCATGGGTGGGCAGACCTCCGCCAGCCGACCCAGCCGAGGATGAGCCAGCTGCTCCGAGAGGGCCCGAGGCAGACGACGAGTTTATTGCCTTCTTTGCTCCAGCTGAGGGAGAGGAGTGGTTAGAGTTCATAGCTGAGGATATTCATGGACAGCCCTCCACTTCAGCAGGGCCCTCGACCTTGACACGACCATCCACCTCCTTATCGGTCGAGGACCGACTTACACATCTCGATATTCACTCCGCACAGACACGACGACTTATCCTGGATGAATTTCGCATGCTTCGCGCGGAGATAGCCTCCGGCTTTTCCTCTCTTCGTCAGGGACAACCTACACCCGAGCAGCCTCTTGCACCACCTCCAGCTAGTGACCCTCAAGCTGATGATCCTACTCAGTGATGTTATCTTTTCATGCATTGTATTTTGAACTTTGGACACAGACACTTTCATCCACTATTCTATCAGTACCTAGTTAAAATTTTGCCTATCATAATTTAGTTACTTAACCTACTATTTTGCTTACCCATTTTTGTTATATTTAATGTGCTTAGTATAATAGACCTTATGTTACTTGGCTCTTGTATCCTTCAAAATTTTAGGAAAAATAATGTTTTCAAAATCTGAATTTTACTAGACTTTTAAATTCGGACTTAGCCTAGGAATTTCTCCCTAGATATCATGTTCCCCTAAATTTCAGCCAGAGCATCTCACAAGCACACTAGGCTTAACTTGCTTGTGTTTGAAAGAAACTTAGAACGTCGTGAGATGCATAGGGTACAACCTAGACTTCAGAATGCTTATTTCTGTGCATCGCAGTAAGTCTGAGCGTTAAAAACCAACAATACATTAATCAAATTAAGTCATCCAGACCTAGTCAAATCAAACTGGATCAATTGACTTAACTTGACTAACCAAGTGAAAGATGTTACCCTCTAAATAATCAACTAGTAGCTAACTGGTTAGACATGTGGGCAAGAAAATTAAGTGTTTAATTTTAATATTTTTAAGTTACTCATGCTTGGACTTTAGGGCTTCTTGAAATGATGTGAACATGACCTTAATTACAACTTTACAAATTTATCTCTTCTTAAAGTACTTTTTAAAATTCAGTATTTTTTCAGTTCAAAATCAAAGCTAAGTACTTTTCAACTTTAGCTATATTTTCCAATAACATTTTCAAAGTTATTTCAACTTTTGCTAAAGCATCTTTTCGATTTAAACTATCTTTTAAAGGACTTTTCAAAATTCAATGTTTTCAACTAAGTGTTTTTCAAAAAGCTTGCTAACATTTTAGCTAAGTGACTTCTATAGTCGTTTCCAAAATTAGCTAAGCTAAATATTTTTCTCAAAAGTTTTTTTCGAATTGAATTAAGTACTTTTTAGAAAATGCCTTCAAACTTAGTCAATTTTGAGAAAAGTCCTATCTCAAATGGAATTAAGCATTTTTCAAGTTTAGCTAAACTCTTTTCAAAATAATTTACCTAAGTACTTCGAATCTACAAGATCTAAGTTTTCGAATCTAGCTAACTTGTCTCAAAAAAAAGCTTCTCAAAAGTTATCTACGTACTTTTTCGAATGCTGCTAAGTTATTTTCCTTAGCTAAAGTTATTTTCAAACTTAATCTTTTAAAGCTATCTTAAAAGATCTCTTGTGAATCCTTAAACATTTACTTAGCTAAACGTTTTACAAAACTATTAATTTAAAAAAGCTAAGTCTTTATTCCTCTATTTATATTAAGGTCGTTATCTTTTCTAAATATTCTTTGAAAAGTCAAAGCTAAGGCCATTAATCACAAATTCCATGTTACCACCTTGTGTATTTTGATGTATGACAAAGGGGGAGAGTAAGAAAATTCAAAGCAGAACTTAAAATTCAAATTATTCAAATTAAAGGGCTCTTATTAAGGGGGAGCCTTACATCATTAAAGGCTTAAGTTTGTTTCATTTATTTACTTAAGCCTGCTTATGCGCCTTACTTAAACTTTGAAGATCATTATTGCATTTTTTTTACTTAACTTTGAATTTCGGTTGTCATAATCAAAAAGGGAGAGATTGTTGGTGCAGGAAGCATCCGACGATCAAACCCGAGTTTTGATAATGTCAAAGGGTTCAAAGTTAAGATTAATTGTTGTCTAACGTACTTGAATAAGTGTTTCAGGAAAATCCTAACTGCGGTTAGGCAGGTGAAAATCCTAAGGGGTGGTAACCTTAGGTCCTAGGGGTGGTAACCATAGGTTAAGGGAAACCCTAAGGGGCGACAACCTTAGGTCCTAGGGGGTGGTAACCCTAGGTGGAGGAAAATCCTAAGGGGCGGCAACCTTAGGTCCTAGGGGGTAGTAACCCTAGGTGGAGGAAAATCCTAAAGGGGTAACCTTAGGTCCTAGGGGGTGGTAACCCTAGGTGGAGAAAAATCCTAGGGGCGGTAACCCTAGGTCCTAGGGGGTGGTAACCTAAGGTAGAAAGTCCAATCGGTCTGGAGGACCGGACTGGCAACAAGTAATCTCTCCTGAGGGGAGTAGGTGAGGGCGCGTTCCCCGTAGAGGGAACAGTAGGTGTCGGGTCGACCTAGGGTTTCCGGTCGGAGATCCGAAGTCAGACCCGGACAGTCCGACGACTGTCAAATATTGCTTTTACTATATTTTATGTGTGCTAACTTTGTCTTGCAGGGTATGTGTGTGTTTTGTGAACTAACATGTTTTGTAGGGACAAATGAGCAAGGCCAGCCTCGGATGAACAGTGTCTGAGGCGCCTTGGGTGCAAAGGATCTGAAGTCTGCGCGGCAGAGTTGGAGGCGCCTTGGACTGAGCTAGAGGTGCCTTGGACCGCAGCTTGGAGGCGCCTTCAAGTGGATCAGAGGAGAAGATTTCAGCGCTGATCCACGCGGCTAACTCGGCTGCTTTGAGGCGCCTTGGAAGGGCTTTGAGGCGCCTCCAGCACTGTTTAAAAGGGGTATTCGAGTGGCAGGTTGAAACAACGAATTTAAAAGCAATCTTCTCCTGTGTGCTACAAACAAGACGACCCAGAAGTGCTGCTACAAGTGCCCGACGACCCAGAGGTTCAAATCTTCAATTTTAGTTGTCGGTACAACGTTTAATACTGTTAAACTGTAATACTTTTGTAATTGAATTTATGCGATATAGTTGTTGCCCACAGAAAGCGATCAACGATCGCGGACCTTGGAGTAGGAGTCACCAGGGACGGATCTAGGATTTATAGATGGACTAGGCTATGAATATGAAATAATTATAAATTAAGTATCAAAATAAAATAAATGAAAATAAATTAATTATTTTTCTTTAATGTCAAATTACAATTATAAAATACCTATCTATTTTTCTAAAACAATAAGATAGATTGCATGGGTAATATGCATTTTATACACGGTAATAAGTATAAAATCTTTTTCTTAATATACAATATATATAAATACGTCGTCTCAAATGTATTGCGACCTATTTATTTTAATACATATGATTACTTCGATCCATTAAATCTTTCTTATTATTTTTTTATATTCTCTTATGAGATAAAATGATATTATTTTATCTATATTTTACGTTTATTAAAAATTATTTTTGACAAATTTAATTTAGATTGGTTGTCTAAATGTAATTAAAAATAAATGGGTTTATAATATATGATTGATTCAAAATATTAATTTATTTATGTATTAATAAAATATTAATTTAAAAAACATCATTTTTTAGCCATGATAGTATTTTAAATTAAAAAATAAATAAATAATAATTACATAGGATACCTATATTCAAACGAAAATAAAAATAGAAATATTAAAAATGTGATAAGATATCTTTCTAATTCACGAATTGAATAATTAATATAAGATATTTTATGTGGTTCACAAAATCTCATGCACTATTTGAAGCAGAGGTAATGAATGAAGATTTTTCCTATGGCAATTTGAAGCAAGTGATTTAGGGATTAGGATTGTCGATTTGTTATATGTGGGGCTACCGAATTGGAAGGGAATCGACCATCACAGCTGTTGCTTGATTTGGGAAGATTGTTGTCTCCGTCGCCTCGAGGGGAAGGAGATTTAGGAGAGATCGACTCTTACAGCTAAGTCTTCCTCCATCGGTTCATGAGGAGCAGCAAGTTTGTTCTTCCATTTGCATCCTTCCTTTGCTAGCCATGAGTTCTGAGAATCCATATTTGGTAGTGAGATCGTTGTTTCTCTTTGGGTTATTTCTAATATTGGTCAACCTCCTCAGTCCTTCCCAGGCTTGAGACTGTTGAAAGAAGATAATCTTCTTGCTCTGATAAACTTCAATTCTAAACAGATATTGTTCAGAAACTTGGTGTTCTTTCCTTCCTCGTTGTGGTAGCTTGATAGTTTTTCTTTTTGAGGGGTGGGCTACAGCCCAAGAGAGCCCCAACGTAGATCCGTCTCTGGGAGTCACCCTAGGCTTCGAACCAAGTAAATAGCTTGTGTTCATGTGTTGTTTTTCTTTCTATTTCCGCTGCATTTACTCGAACGATTTCTGAATCTGAATCGTGTGAAAGCCATGAGCGCTATTCACCCCTCCCCCCTCTAGCGCATCTCGATCCAATAGTATGCGTGCTAGATACTAAACATATGCTAAGGAATTTCATCTAACTCCTTGGATCATCACTTATCGGTTGGTTTAGTAGAAAATAACATTCTATTGCTTTATCTACTATTGAAGAAGAGTATAGCAATGGGTGAATGTATAGCACAATTATTATGAATAATGTATAATTTAAAAGACTTTAACTTGAAATTTAAATATGTAAAAAAAATATTGATAATATTAGTTCAATTAACTTAACCAAAAATTCAGTATATCGTTCACGAACAAAACACATTGAAATCAAATACCATTTTATAAGAGACCATATTACTAGAGGAGAAATTGAACTCGATTATATTGAGTCCAAATCAAATCTGACATATATCTTTACTAAACCACTCCTAGAATCCAAATTTAACAATATAAGGTGTCAATTAGGGATGTGCATGATAGACTAGGACTTATCCATTTGATTTATTATCTATTTGTTTTATTTTTCAAAAAATAAATTTCAAATTCTAGGCTACTTTTTTAATTATATTTTCTAAAAATCCCACTTTTCCTAGTGCTTAAAAAATTTGTTATGGACTTAGCCTAGGTATTCCCCTTAGTAAGCATGTACCTATAATTTTTAGGAAATTTGCATCTCACAAGCACATTGGGATTAATTTGCTTGTGTATTCAAGAACCTAGAATGGTGTGAGATGTATAGGGTATTGCATGAACTTCAAATGCTTATTTTAGTGCATCAATATAAGTCTGGGCAAAAAATATCAAAATATATTGATCAAGTTAAGTAGTCATTCTTAGTAAATAACTAACTGGATGAATGTACTTAACTTGACTAACCTAGTGAACACTACTATCTTCTGGTAGTTATTTAGTAACTAAAGGTTAGACATTTAATGATGAATTTTTAGATGATTATTTTTAAAGTAATATCAGGTTAAGGGGGATGATCTATTTTAAAAGCCTTAAAAATATTTTTAAAATCACTTTGAAAAACTACTTTAAAAAAATTACTTTGAAATTTAGTTTGAATATTCTTGAAAATTGATACTTTAAATATTTTTATAACATGTTACTTTGCAACATTTTATGTTTGAAAATTCTGAAAATATTTACAAAATACTTTGAAAGTTTTTTGAAAGATGTTTTAGAAAATTGTTTTGAAAATTACTTTAAAAATAACTTTTAAAAATTACTTTGAAAAATCTTCTGAAAATTATTTTAAAAAATTCCTTGCAAAATTTATACTTAAAATATGCCTTGAAATATACTTGCAAAATTTTCATACTAGAAAAATATTTTTGAAACATTACTTTGAAATTTTTGAAAGATGTTTCAAAAATAACTTCAACAATTATTTGCTTTGAATTTTTTTAGGAACACACTTTTGAAAATAAACACAATTTTTTAAATATGACTTAAAAAGTGTTTTTGAAAAATACCTTAAAATTGTTTGATAAAAAGTCTTTGAAGGTGTTTTTTTTAAGCAATACATTGAAATGCTTTGAATACTATAAAAATATTTTGGCATATTATGTTAAGTATTAAAATCTCTAAAACTCTCCCTAAAATAGACTTGAAAATTTTATTATTTTTATAAACGTACTTGATTTATTTACTTGTCTTATCACTAGTTTGCATGTCTATTTTTAATGAATGTCAAAAGGGAGGGTGAATATTTAAAATAAGAAAAATCATAATCCAAAAATAATTATCATGCATGCTAGTATTGTTTTTGTTATTGTTTTTTGTTATGGTAAATTTTTTTAACTTTATTCTAGGTTGTCATTGCATCAAAAGAGGGAGATTGTTGTAGGATCATTGTGATAGAGCGGGGTGAATATCACTCGTGGCTTTTCACATTCGTTTAAAACTCAGAAAATGCAATCGAGTAAAGAATATGCAGCATACAGAAAGATTAAAAGAAAAGAGACAAACGCTAAGACTGTCAAATTTTTACTTAGTTCAAAGCCTGTAATGACTCCTACTTCAAGGCTCGCACGTGAGAGTGCTTCATTAGGCAATCGCTGATTAATCGAATAGTTACAAAAGTAATTACAATTTAAGTACAAGTAACTTTGAAAACTAAATGATACTGATGACTTAGAGAAGCTGATCTTAGGCGTAGTTGTTGTCGTAGCAGCGTTCGGGCGTCGTAGAGTCATCTATCGAGTAGCGCGTAGGAGAGAAGCTTGTTCAGATTGATGTAATGAAGTTGTTGGTTGAACCGTCTTTTTGTAACCTATCCGAGCGTCTGGATCTCCTCCCGAGCGCTTGGAGTGTGCTGACATGATGAGTTCTCATCAAAACTTAATATGAGAATTTTATCCATGTCCGAGTGCTTAGATCCCCTCTAGGTGCCTGGATCGCTAAAGTGGGTCAGCCAGTCATCGTGCTTCAACTCAGAATGAAAATGAATTTTGCCTGTCCAGGCGCCTGGAGCAACTTCGAGCATCTGGACCATCCAGGTGCTTAGCTAGGCACCCACCCGGGGTGCTCACTCATCGCCGCTTACTCGGGCACCTAGATAAACTCCGAGCGCCCTGACGTCCAAGCGCCTAGAGCTCTATTTTCTAGCCACCAACTTCCTGCATCACAAGGTTAGCACAAACACAAATAATATGTAAACTAAAATGATTTTGACATTCTTTGGATAGTCCGGTCCTGACTTTGAGTTTCGTTGAAACTCTAGGTCGGACCGACGCCTACTATTCCCTCTATAGAGAACGCATCCTCACCTACTCCTCTCAGGAGATATTACCTTTTGTCAGACAAGTCCTCCAAACCGTCTGGACTTTTTCTTAGCATCTGAGACCTCTAGACTTTCTACTAGACGTTTGAACCTCGACCCGTCCAATCTTCCACCTGGTATCTGTGACCTTCAGGACTTTCATCTAGTATCCTTAACCCTAGGATTTTGCTCGACATTCTCGGCTTACCAAGTCTTTTTCCAATCCCATGAACCATAACTTTATTATCTAACCGTAACTAGGACTTTCCACGTACTTAGTATCCACTAGAACTTCTTTGCCTAGCCTTAACTAGGACTTTCACCTTGTCTAAGATCACTTAGGATTTTCCTACATAATTTGTTAAACTTGTTAGAATAAAAGCATAACTTAACTTTGAATCTTTGTCAATATCAAAACTCAAGTTAGATTAGCTAGTGTTTAAAACACCAACAATTGTTGGTGCAGTTAGCACCAATAGTCAAACTTAGATTTTGATGAATGATAAATTGATTAAAGTTAGGTGTTATATTTATCTAACCTCTTTACTAAGTGTGCAAAACTTGACGGGTCTAGAGGACCTGACATCAGGCTAAAATCCAATTAGGTTTGAGAACTTGATAAATGAAACGAAGTCCAGAAATGTCAAGGTGTGACCCGATATCTAACAGGAAGTCCAACTAGATCTGCGGGACCTAATAGCTAGCCGAAGTCTAGTTGGGTCTGTGAACCTGACAACTGGCAGAAAGACCTGGTAGGTCAAGAGGTAAGTCAAGTGACTACAAATGGTAAGCGAGGTAAGACATTAGAGGAGAGTGATCCAGTAAGGGTGAGTCCCAGTTAGGACTGTAGGCGCTGGTCTAGTTTAAGTTCATTTTAGGAACTTAAACTGAGATCATGACTAGATTCTAGCCTGGGTAAAACATGATCTAATTAATAATTCTACATCTTTATTGTGTTAACTTAGTTTTGCAAGTTACTTTTGTTGGGGATTCAATCAAAGTTTCACATTAGAAATATTTGAAAATGATCATGGGTTTAAAAGGATGTAAGATATCTTCATTGGAATGAGACATTTTGGATAGAGCCCAAGAGCAAAGGCATGATGGCTTAGGATCAAAGTGGACAATATTATGTCATTGTATAAATATGTAAATATTCTTTGAGTACAACAAATTGTATCAAAGCTATGGTCCAAACTAGATGTCATGTGAGGTAGCCTTAAACAAAATTGAGGATAGGCTCGGAGCAAGTCAGGGTGACTGAATGCTTGCAGGGAGGTCCGAAGTAGGCCAGGGTGATCAGGTGTTCGTGGAGAGGTCCAAAGCAGGTCAAGGTGACCGGATGCTTGCAGGGAGGCCTGAAGCAGGTCAAGAGTGACCGGATGTGGATACTTTTAGGGAGGCTGGAGCAGGTCAGGATAACCAGATATCTGTGGGGAGGCCCAGAGCAGGTCAAGAGTGACTGGATGCTCATGGGGAGACCTGAACCATGAAAGTAATTGTGGTCCTTCGTTTAAAGGGAGAATTATTGGGGATTCAATTAAAGTCCTACATTGGAATGATTTGGAAAAGATCATAGGTTTAAAAGGATGTAAGATATCTCCATTGGAATGAGACCTTTTGGGTAGAGCCCAAAAGCAAAGTCATGAAGGCTTAGGCCCAAAGTGGACAATATCATGTCATTGTGGAGATATGTGAACATCCTTTGGTAACAACAACTTTTCATTATTAGACTAACATGAACTTGCAAAAGCTAAGTACAAAATCTAGCATTGGGTGAATAGTGATCTAAGGTGCCTCCAATGCTTTGGAGGCGCCTCGGCTGCCTCGGTTGAAGTCTCTATATTGAAAGGCATGGAGGCGCCCTGAAGCTTGGTGCGAAGGCACCTTGGAGTGCTTGGAGACACCCTCGGACGAATAGAAACCAAAGGTATCAGAGGTTATCAAGTCCGAAGCTTTGGGAATCAGATTCAAGGTTGAAGGCATCTCAGATGGGATTATAGGCGCCCTCAATGCTCCTTAAAAGGGGTGTTCAGCTAGTAGAACGAAGATAACTCATTTATGAAGCTTCAAAGATCCTTTTGCTACTCCAATCATGTACAATCTGTTGTGCTGCTATTGCACTATTTCTTCGCAACATTCGACCGCTGCCAGCAGACTAACACCAACACACAAGCTCGACCAATTTCAATTCTTCTAAGTGTTGGTAACAAAGTTTTATTGTGCATTTTCTTTATATACTCGCAAAAGAAAAGTGTAAGGTTGTTGCACTTTTTTTCTTCTTCCTTGTACTCAGATTCTCTTTTTCGGCTGTTTAAGATAAGGTTTTTAGTGGATTATATGATATGAGGGATCATGGGTCTTGGAGTAGAAGCCGTCAAAGGCTCTGAACCAAGTAACTGCTTATGTTCACATTTTTTTATTGTTTTCTTATTTCATTTAATTTTAATTACACTACGTACTTAATTTTAAAATCGAAAAAGATAGTTTTTTAAAATTATGCAATTCAATCCTCTCTCACGTGCATCGATTCTACACCAACTATAATTTATTGGGTTGTTATTCTTCATATTCTCATATATCTTCGGGGCACTCAATTTCAAAGCTTTTTATTTCCTTTTACTTCATCTCTAGAACTGAATGCATACTCTGATGTTAATTAGGTTAGTGATCCTACGGATCACAAATCTACCACTGACATCTATGTTTTTCTTGGTGATTATCTCATTTCTTGGAGTAATAAGAAATAAGATGTTATTTCTAGATCTTCCATAAAAGTTGAGTATTATGTCATGACACCAACTACTTATGAGATAGTTTGGTTGTGTTGTTTGCTTACTAATATGAATATTTCTCTTCATCAACTTACTCCATTATATTGTGATAATCAAAGTGATATTCAAATTACACGCAATTCAATTTTTCATGAGCAGAATGTTATTTGTGATTATCAAAGTGATATTCAAATTACACGCAATTCAGTTTTTCATGAACAGAATGTTATTTGTGATAATCAAAATGATATTCAAATTACACGCAATTCAGTTTTTCATGAGCAGAATGTTATTTGTGATAATCAAAGTGTTACTTGTGAAACATACTGAAATTGATTATCACATTACTCATCGTCATCTTCAGTCTAGCACCATAATGTTGTCATTCATTCCTTCTAATATTTATAGATTATTGATATGTTTATCAAGATATATTCCACTTCATATTTTTATTTCTTATATGATAAATTTTTAATGCTTCTAACTATAACATCCTTAGTTTAAAAGGAGATGTTAAATTATATTACTACTATTATTATTAGGATTTCTTATTTAATAGCTAAGCTATTAAAGAGCAATTAGTCATTTTCTTCCTTCTTGGTATTTAACGTTACGTATATAACAAAATAAGGTCTAATTTTCTTCTGTCTTGATTTCTACATTAATATTTATCAAAATTAATCATCATACCACATTTAACTTTGGTTGTCGTGGAAATTGTTTAATGGATTAATTAAATAGATAATAAATAATAATAAAGCAGTAAAATATTTCTTGCCAAATTTGTCAACTAGTTTGCTAAAATGTTGGTACACCTTCGCGAGTTGTTGATATTCCCTTCTAAAGTATGTAAAGTACGTAGGGTTGTGAATAACTGCTAAGATGACAACCTCATATTTTACTACAATTTATTCATGGGCATTTACTCTTTTGAAACTTTATATATATAAATGTTAATTCTATGAATTAATATTTAGGGAATTAATCATCATACCACTAAACTTCGAGTGTCGTGGAAATTCAGATCAAATCTCCTGTCCCTAAATTTTTCTATCTCCGTATCTCCTACCGATCGGACGGACCAGGTTATATCTTAAGGTATTATGGCATTTTTAAGATGTATACAGTATCCTCGTGATGTACAAGATATCATTGAGATATAATCTGATCTATCCGATCGACAAGGGGACACGGAGATAGAGAAATTTGAGGACAGAAGATAAAAATTACTTAATGGATTAATTAAATACGTACAGACAATAAATAATATTAAAGGAAAGTTGTAAAGAGAAAGATATTTCTTACCAAATTTATCTACGAGCTTACCAAAATGTCGATACACTTTCACAAGTTGCTGATATCTATCTTGGAAACTTATGCATAAAATAATATATAAATATAATAAAAAAATCTATCCCTCCAGATATCTAAATGAATATAGTATATAAAATTTGATCGATTTATTATCTTTATTGCATGGACGGTACAATCTCGGTAGTAACGTAACTTTGTTTCATTGAATCCTTTGTTGCGTGAACTATACAATCCCCGACAGCAACTTTGATTCATCGGATCTCAGCATGATGAGAGTGATTGCGTCTCTTCAGTATCCACACGAACATGTTCCACGTTCGTCGCATGAACTCAGATTCAAAGAAGAAGAACCTTTGTTGTGCTAGCAACAAAGAGGTGCTCGATCAAGAGAAGAAGAAGAAGAAAATCACATGTCTCTCTTGAATATTTCACTCAAAATGTTTTTTATATTCCTCCAATGAATATCAAGGGTTTAACTTTTGTTCTTCTCCCATTAATGATGAATTAATTTCTATTAATCTTTTTAATGGGTTAGATATGATTTTAATCTATTAGATTAATCATTAACCCAATAAACCAATAAATTCCTATAATTTTAGAGTGTATTATATTTTAGCCAAACTAAAATAAACTCATCTCTAAATCAATATGTTCTTTGTGTATAACTCAATAGGTTCTCGTAATGTTGCAAATGTCTCTAAAATAATATTTTAGACACATAAGTAATGAGTGACATCTAGCACTGTATCATTACTACCCAAGTGATAAGAATATCGAAGTCCGGCCTAACCTTTCTGTTTCTATTATCTTGTATAAATTGGTCCTTCCATACTGGATATCTAGATTAAGTCATGAGGTATAGATCGTGTCATCCTCTTATCAATCTTTGTATTTTTTGATCTCCAAGTAGACTCACTTAACCAAATAAGTTTAATATCTTATATTGACTTATTTGAACATGATCATGTATTTTAGTAGTCCTACTTAATTAAGGAACTCACAGATATAACTTCTGTCATATAAAAGGAATAGATCTCATTTACATTACTCAGACCCCTCCGCATAACTTATTGCATACCTAGTGATCGACTTTATAGTTCATCTTGTTACAAGTGACTTTTGTCGATACCAAAATACATAACTCCTTATGTAGGAAACCGTAGTGACTTTAAATCTAAAGACTATTTATACCAATAGTTAATATGAGGATATTTATGACACTCATATAATGATCCATGACTTGTAAAATTAAGTCATCAATTAACCTATATGTTAGTCTTAACATATTAATATTATCATTGCATATTAATGTTTGATTAAGAATAATTAGAATAAAATATATATATATATATATATATATATATATATATATATATATATATATATATATATATATATATATATATATATATATATATATATATATAGCTTCTCATTATCAATTCAATCAATTAATATATTATACATTAAAATTTACTATCTTAAATATTATTATATTTATTCATCTAACTCCGATCTTAAAATATTATTATATTTATTCTTCCAATATGAAATAATTATAATAATCATAAATTTTATCTTTTATTAATAAAAGATGATATAAAAATTTCCATATTAATTATTTCTTAACAGGCTGTAAGGGTTATAACCATCCATTCTCAATAATTCTGTATTTTTTTCTATTTTAAATTCTATTGATATTATGTCACCACTTCAGTGAAGATTCACATTTTTAATTTAAATATGACACCATTTATGAATGTGTCATTAGTAAATGAATAATTTTACATGATATCCATCCTGATTTAAGCCGCCTACCTCTTTGTTGATCCATTCCTTTGCTGGATTATTTATTAGAACGGTTCAGTATCACTGAGGATATTTTATTATTTTTATCCTGGCAAAATGGACTTTTATATTGAAAAGTTAGATATCCAAAGTTGACTTCAAAATGTATCAAAATAAATACATATCAACTAATGCATTAAAATAAATACATATCACCTACCTTAATCCGTGAGGGTACTGATTCATCACTTATGATCATCGTTCCACTCGTCGAGTTTCTGTCAATCTTACCCTCGCTACCATTTTAATGTCTCACGCAAACTCCAAGCTAGTTGTCCCTTCAACGCATCTCCTTTCAATTTCCTGTCCCTTGGCAAGCCACTCCCTCCCTAGCTATCGTCTTGCGGTCTCTATTGCCCATAGTGGAGCTCCAAGCCTTAGGTTTGTCTCCATGTGTTGTGGGTTAGTCAACGCCCTCTACTCTAGGTCATGGAGCCATCTACTTTGAGGGTAGGTTTTCTGATCCACTGTTTTTATGATTCTTTGTTTTTTTTTTTTTGGTCTCTTTCATAGTTATAGTCGGATTGCTACTTAAATTTGATCACAATTAATTATAATTTTTCTTTGGATTCATGTTCTCATCTAGATTATAGTTTGAATCGGGATAAGTGACTGGAGACCGCTCGGAAGCTGTCCTCTGCTCGACACCCAACAGTCCAACTATCCACCTACCACTAACGACTTTCGATCATCTGTCCCGACCCAAATTATAACTTAAGTAGGAATGTAAACTTTGAAAGGGATCGTATTCAATTGCGATCAGCTATGATCCGATCACAATTACAATGAGAGCCCAAAAAAAGACCATAGAAAAGTGGATCAAAGATCTGCACTCATCTGCATTTCCTTCTCAGACGGCCAGCTAATAGGAGTAGAAGTGGTTTATACAACTTCTATATTTTTCTCTTAAATTTCTGTAAGATCTTTTGATACAAGTGTTTTTCTCTTACTTTTGTTTGTTGTTATTCAGAGATTATGATATGATTGGTCCATAAGAGTCTCTGATTTTGAAAACAAACTTGTCTGATTTCGACTAAATAAAATAATGAAGTCTAATTTAACCTAATCCCGAGAAACATAGATTGTAAATATTTGTGTGAATTTTGGCTAACAGGTATGGTTCCCTTAAATCTAAGCCAATCAACCTTTTAAAATTATTATTATTTTAAAAAAAAAATAAAGACAAAAAAAAATGTTCAGATTACTGATTAGAGAAAAGGTCATCCAGCATAAAAATCTGTGAAAGGCTATTCAAAAAGCATATATAAATTAACAGCTTAATTTGTTACGACTAGCCAAAAAAAACTAAATTTGAGAATTTTTGCAAAACAGCGTACCTGTATCAACCAACCTTCACTTATTCTGCAACACTATATGCACTAAGCAGGCCTCACTTGCGAGACAACCTACTGCCTAATTAAGCATCACCAGTAATAGAACAAGAAGCTCAGCCAACATGGACGACAGAAACCGAAAAACAAGATTAAAAAGAATAATTTTCTTAATTAATAGTCCTTTAATTGAGATCGTATTTACACGTCAATACTTTGGTCTTCGAATCAGACCATTAATCTAAATCCAGGTTCCTCCAACGAGTTACCACAAATGGAAGGAGAAAATAATTTCTTCCCCTTTCTGTTCCAGGGAAATGTTGAGTATTCCTAGGAACTAATGTTCACATAATTCACATGTTGATTAATAGACTAACTTCTGTAGCAACTGAAGAAGCCAACGAGAATGCACTCTCAACAAACAGCTCCCAGAACCAAAGATCTAGTGCAAGAACAGATGAGAAGATGATCAAGGCCAGTGTCTGGTACCTATTAAGAGGCCAGCCTGAGAGCTTGGCCAATTCCTTCAGGAATGGCAAGGAATGAACATTCAGCTTCTTGTTCTTAATGGACCAAGCCGTTATCCATTGCACATGAGAAGGGACCATGTCAAACTCCTCGTGTAGCCGTCTACCCAAATCTGGCATGTGGCCGCCTCCATAGAGAACTGCTATCCTCTGGTGCCCGCAGTTGATTGATCTCCTTAGTGCCTCAATTGCCACTTTATTTCTTTCACCAATGATGACTGAATTTTCCTCTATCGCAGCAGTTATGTTAGTAAACCTTCACAAGGATGGTCCAAGAAGTGCCAGTTAGATAAAATATCTCAATTCCTTCAAACAAAGAAAAGGTGTAAATTATAGGATATGCAACAAGTACAAAGCAAGCAAG
This sequence comes from Zingiber officinale, assembly GCF_018446385.1. NCBI lineage: Eukaryota > Viridiplantae > Streptophyta > Magnoliopsida > Zingiberales > Zingiberaceae > Zingiber > Zingiber officinale. The sequence goes on from NC_055994.1 coordinate 134,832,947, forward strand.
ACAATCCTTATGAAACACAACCTCAGATAGTGAAGAAAGGGCCAGCACTCACTCAGATGTTAATCGCTTGGCTAAAAAAATCTTTAATGCACCTCCAATATCGAGCCTTGATAGAGCTTCTAGTTCAGTATACTCTGTGCTGTAACTTTCAGATGGTGAACAAACACTAATGATAATAAAGAGCCCAACAAGTGGCATGGGGAACACACGTGAAACCCACAACAGCTTAGATTTCCATGAACCAAGATCACCAGGAAAAGAAGGCTGAATTAAGGTTCGTGTCATTTCTTTCGCAAGTGTGAAAAAGCTTTCACCTCTCTCATCCTGTTACAGAACATAAAACGACAAGTAGGTTGTTACAATATCAAGTAGTTCAGTTGTGACTATAAGTAAAAAAAAAACAAAGATGGACCTATTACTAACTTATCATCATCATCAGTATTCATTCCACTTATTTGGGATCAGCTACAAGAATCTTATCATTCTATTAAAAGCTTTGTAAGACTATATCCCTAATAATATCCAAATCAAATTATTCATATTTTATTACATTGAGCACCATAAGCCTTATAATGAGCAGTGAGAAACAAATATTAATTAGTTGTTATTCGAGGTTCTCTTGAACTCTTATCATATTATTAAGGGTGTGTCCAAATCGAGACTAAGATAGCGCGTTTAGATAGTTTCTGACTGGAACCAGTCAATTCATTTGTCCAATGGTTCACTCAGGATACATCCAATCAACTGAGTTGAATAAGATTTTGTCTATCTGCCAATAACTTTTATCTTTAGCTGACTTATGAGCATCCAGTCGACTCAGCTCAGTATATTCAGTTGACTTATACTCATGATAGTCGACTCAGCTAGTTAATGTGACAAGCAAATTTGTCCAATAGTCACATGAATTAACTCAATTAACATTCTAGTCAACTCAAATCAAATAGGGATAAAGTCTTTGATCAAACACATGATTCTAATCGAACATCGATTAAGCCTCTTAGTTGATTGAGACAAACGTCAGTTGACTCAATCTCTAATTTTGCTTCACTTGCACCTTATAAGCCCTCGTAATTCTTCAAGATAAGCTTATGCTTAAACTACGACCAAGAACTCATGTTCCCCTATTGAAAGCACTTAATCAAGCCTATCTAACTTGAAATCGTGAACTCAAAAGATTACAAGTTGCATAATCTTTCATGGCTCACTTTCTTCTAGTTGTCACGACTTTAAGTCGTCCAAGAGTTCATCTTTGGTAGGTCCTCAATCCCTCATATGCATTAGCTCACAACCTACTCCACATGTCATCCTCACTGTCACCAACAAAATCCATTTCTTGCGACTCCTATTAAAGCTATCAAACCAACTCCAATTACCCCATCCTGCAATCCCTCGAATGTCTTTGGCCTCCAGCAGACCTAGGATGTCCCAACCATCTTGGCCATGCAAGTCAACATCACAACTCGATCTCATCGATTCACAAACTCTATGAGCTTCATATGCATGGTACCAGCTTCCAACAAACTCCATGCACAGATCAGTAACACATACAAAAACCTAACTTAAATCCTTTTCACCAAATACATCAAAATGTGTTAGTCGACCACAACAACTCAAGGGCATGATTGCACCAACAAATCTAACTTGTTGTCTTCGTTTCATCTTCTATTGGAGCTAAAGCAAATTGCTATTTTCCTAACGGACAAGTTTTCTAATCCATAGCGTGATACAAGTTATACTATAGTCAAAGGTCACTTTTAGCCTAAGAGGTACACAACGGCAATCAAAACTACATATGCTTCCCTTCATTTTAACAATACATTCTTTATCTTATCAAAGATACTTTAATCAGTACTTACAATTGAATAATAGATCTTAGATATTTAAACTATTGGATGTAGGAATTTCATGTTAGGCCATTTCAAAATTAATCTTTGGATTCTTTTTTTTATATTATTAAAAACATTTCCATTTTTTCAACTTTAGTTCTAACATTCAAGGATTAAAATATCATGTCGAGCCAGTTCGTTCCACCCGCCGACCGGCACTACCCTACACCAAGTCTCAAGGCAGCGCCCCAGTGATTGCGCTGGAGGGGTCGTGCTAGATCTGAAAGTAGGACTTTTTTAATTGAAACTGAGAACTTATGTTGATTATCTCAATAACTCCTAGCTAGGATAGGGATAATTCAAAAAAGCTTAATTAAACCCTAATAAAATTATATAATTAAGTATATATTTTATTTATTTTAATTCTAAAATATATAATAATTTTTTTTATTTATCTCCATTTTTTCTTTTTTTCCCCTTTTTTTTATTTTTAAAATATTTTATTTTTAGTTATTATATTTTATATTTAAAAAATACCGCAAAAGATTAGTGTGACTCCCACGGCCGCGGAGGGGTCGTGTGAGCGGCTCAGACGTTTTAATTAAAATTTAATTTGATTATCTTAATCAACTCCTAATTATGATAGGAATAGCTTAATTAAACCCAAATAAAATTATCTAATTAACAATATATTTTATTTATTTTAATTCTAAAAATATATAATATTTTTTTATCTCTATATATTTTTTAAAATATATATAATATTTATCTTCAATATTTTATTTTAATTAATATATTTTATATTTATATAATAACAAAACCATATCGGCACATATGGTACCGAAACTGTATTGTTCTGATTATAAACCGAAACTCCAATACGACTCGAGATTTTAAACCATGCTAACATTAACCATACATTCTAAAGTTTTTTTTTCACGATTCAAGCTTCAAAGTTAATCTAATTATTCTGTTATCAATTACCAACTCAAGTTTTTCTCCACCTATTATCTAAACATTGATAGAGTAAAATTCAGTAAATAGGCAGTTAAAGAAAACATTGCGATTCACTTCCTCAAGAAATAAACAAGAACTAAAAGGTGTCTGGCAAGCTATTATGTTCCTGGATGAGAAAATTCCAATTATTATTAGAAGGAAAAATGGCTAACAGTGATCATCTTCCCTAAAACTGAAACTTTTCTAGGATTCATTGGCATTGGAATAAAGAGGGTGAATGATGATGAAAAATTGAGGAAACAGCATAGATTGAATAACCAACCATCTACATTAGAAGCACAAGGGAACTCCACAACTAGGAGGCATTTGTAGGTTCTATTTAATAATTTAGCTGATAAGATACACCGGGCAGAGAAATGAAAATTTTAACAAAGTTAGGTACCTGAAGAAACTTGAAAGTCTCAAAGTCAAGGTCTGCGTGTTGCCATTTTTCATTTTCATAATCAAGACAATCCAATTGGAAATTAAGAGAGAGAATTCTAGCCATCTGCCTTTGAATGAATCCAATAATATTAAAGCCTTTAGATTTTGAGGACTTCAACTTTCCTTTGGATTTTGAGTTTAATCTCTTCTCTAGGCTCTCCCTGCTTGCTACCATCTCATAAAGAACACAATCATAAGACTCAAGTCCCATCTGAAGGGTCTCAAAGTATCTACATCAGGAGTTAAATAAAAGGCAAGAGATCAAAAAATTGTCAAAGAAAAAAATGCCTTTAATAAAATGTTTCTAAAAATATTTGTTAGCGTAATCACCTTATTAAAAATTAACAATAGCAATATCTTTAAATATGAAACCCAATGCAAATTTGAAAAGAAAGAAAATTGTGTAGCCCAATAAACTTACACAGGAGATAATAGTGTTATTAAGATTTATTTATGTCATGTCTGCATGTACAAAGGTTAAAAACTCACTGGGAAATTTATATTATGAATAAGCAATAAGATAAGTTCACATACCAATCTAAAGATGGAATACTTGTCATGAGTCAGTAAAGTTCATGTCTTAGTTTTGTCAAAGTTCCACAGATACACCTTTCTTATCTTTGACAAACAGAATTACTAGGTGGTCACCTCTTACGATAATTAACTTGCCCATTCCACCATATACAATGTTCTGATTTGTTTGTAAACCAGAAATACTAATTTAGAATGTGATGGCCGCACTATAGACGGGCACAGTTGCACTAGTAGCTTAAAATACGGGCAAATGATAATTAACCTATAGTGTAATCAAGAGAGCCTAAAATCGATAGCAACAACGCCAGCAATCTATGCTCAGAAAAAATTTCATAACAAAGAAACCTTAGAAGATTGGAAACAGAAGAGCATACAGAGTACAGGTTCCGATTGGACTTGTGCCAAACATCCATAATTTATTCATTCGGAAAAAAATACGTATGATAAAACAAACTTAACAATGGGAGAATCGACATACTGCTTATCTGCAATATGAATCGTCGATACCAAATCAACCTGCAAGGACCAGATTGTAATCAATCATCCGAAATCCATCATGTTAGTCCCAGACAAACAAGATAGCACGAATGAAGCAGACATGCCTGAAGAAAAGGGTGAAGCAACGACCAAGGCAACCTCTTCCGGTACCCGACGACGGCGGTCTGCAGCTCGCCGGCGGAAGAACCGCCCCGCTTGAAGCGCATGAAGTCGGAGATGGAGTTGTCGCGCAGGAACCTGTCAGCAGCGGGATCCTCGTCGATCGAGGGGGAGATCTTCGGGAACGCTCTGGCCGTGGCGAAGGACCCCGGCGGCCTTAGGGTTGCGCAGATCCTCGATAATCTCGCCGCAGGAAGAGAGCGCGAGCTGGGTTCGATTAGGGCACGTGAGGATGAGGGGGAGGCGGCGGCGTAGATCAAGGAAGCCATGCCACTCTTCTTCTGTTCTACTCGCTCGCTCGGGAGGAGGAGAAGAAGAAGACAAGGCGAGGGCGGAGTAGCTTATCAGTTATCCTTGTGGTGGGTAAGTTGCAACTCCTAAATCCACATCCGCAGAGTGCCGACGGTTCCACTCAGCTGCGAGCGATTTTTTGACTCCGCACGAATGATCTACCGCCGATCTACGTTCTGGCTAATGGACAGCCGTATAGAGGAGGCGGGCGACTCGTTGAGTTAGTTTTAAACACGGAATTAACTTCATATTTATTCAAATTTATGGGTACTGATATTTTCTAATCTGCAGCCTTTGTATCAAAATTTGGCGTGAAATTGTTTTTGTGATTTGAGGTCTGCTAGGTTTTGGGTCATTTTCAGACCCTAATTCGGGACTATGGAAGTCAATTGGATTTAGACAAAATACATATATCTACTTATAAAGATGTTAAAAAAAATTTTCAAATACAATCAAACGGTAATTTATTGACCAATATAAAAGTATTTCATAGGGGTGGTGTAATGATAAATCATTCAGATAAAAAATTAAAAGAATCAAAATTTAAATCTCATTGATTTCTGAGTATATATGAGTTTTACTACAAATTTAATCCAGATAAATTTGATGGAATGCTGCCATGCCACCGTTGATCAAGATCAACATGTTAGCATAGTTGATATCCATCATTTTTATTTCAGTAGATTTTATAGTCACTAGGATAAAAATATTTCAATAATTTATTTATCTATATTTTAGTATAAGACCCAAGGATCACTTAGAGTATTCATATTAATTTTCCTATTACTATATCTAAAATTTAAGGTAAATAACTCACTTTATTAAATTTAGACAATCACTTTTCACTACACACTACATTAATTATCTTAAAATTTCTATCATCCTTAATTTTTTATTATTTTCTTCTTTTCTTTCTTCTATTTTTTTATTATTATATTTATAGAATGGGTGGAAAGAGAGAGATGAAGTGAAATGAGAGAAATTAAAAAGAAATATTATTTTATTTTTAGGATAGTGATTTCATTCCCTAAATTTAGAGAATTACTATTCATCAAATCTAAATTTAGAGAATGGATAGGATAATTCATGCAAAGATTTTTTAGCTACCAAATCTAAAATTTAAGATAAAATCTTTAAATAGGATAGCTGATGTGGATGCTCTTAAGGAATAAAATAACACTTCTCCAATTGATCAAAATCAATTAAACAATTTAAATAATAATAGATGAGGATAATTCATTTTTTATCATTAACTATCAATTTAGACGGGTAATGAGTCAATGTCTATCTAATAATAATAATAATAATCTTTTTTGATTGATATAGTTGATTTATGCATGACTGAATGTTTTAATATATTTTATGTCAATTTTTAGTAAATAAAAAATATTTTATTGGATGTTTAATCTCTATCAGATTTTTGTGTTAAGATAAATGTTTTCTGTAATTTATATTTTTACATAGAATGTAGCATCTTCTAGAGAGGGCGTCAAGGTGATGATTAACTATCAAACATCACATTCCAATAAAAATTTCTTAAACAAACACTGCTGGAAATAAAGGCGATTTGTTGGATTCAGAGGTGTCATTGAACAAAATGGAAGTGCCTCTACCAGTGAATCACGCTCTTCAATTATTATACGAATGCTTGAGGCTTCCATACCACTGGCGACTAAGTTGAATGATTTAGATGGACAAGTGGCCATGGAATAGATTTGGGCACGACCCAAGGGTCGGAGCAATGATATCAAGCAATGAGTCACTATGGAGATGAATATGAATTTAATTGGAATAAAAGGTTATATCGTTCATCTTAAGCGGTCTAGCATGTTGTTTCCATAATAAAAATATAGATAAATAAATTACGAAAGATATTTTATCCTTATGTGCAAAGACATCAAATATCTAACAAATTATTTTGCACCGTTAGATATACCGTTGGTTGGTTATGGAGATAATAAAGGGTGACATTAGTAGTGAAATAAAATCGTCACATCAAATCCCTACAATCATATCTTTAAATGAGTATTAGTGTTAGAGATATGACTAAGCAATGGTGCCTCACTCTTTACAATCACCTTTTGAAATATATATGTTTGAAGAAAGCTAATGATTTTAAGACCAACGAGTAAAAGCTCTCGGCATAGCACCGATAATGGGTACGTAATATTTTTAATGTCATAATTAAAGATTTGTTAATGTAACGGGTATATTTTTTTCTTAAATCAACTAGTAAAAGCTATGTCAATAACTAAAATTTAGCGGTTAAAATAATGATTTAAAAACTCTAGGAATATTTAAAAAATAATAATTCTGTCCCTTTTTTTGGCACTATTTTAATTCATTCCCAAACCAGGGATTATAGGAATATTTAAAATAATGATTTAAAAACTCTAGGAATTATAGTTATTTTTTATTACAGCTGCCCCACTCTTCAGCCTTCGCCGTTTCCCTCTTTTCTGCTGCAATGAATGCCCTGGGAAACGGGGGAGGGTTCTGGTGGTGGCGCCCCCTCCATCTCCACAGGGAGCAGCACTACCGGAGACGGAGGCAGCCCAAATCCTCCTCCTCCTCCTCCTCAGAATCGGTAAATCTCACTGATCGTATCTGGTTCCTCTCTGACTTCCCCCTCAAGCAGGCCGCCATCGCCGCCTCCCTCACCCTCACTGGAGACACCTTGGCACAGATCAGGAACCGCTTCCTTGTCCGGGGCCGTCGCTTCCTCGAAACTTCCGAGGATAAGGTCAGCCTCCTCTCTCACTCTCGCAAGGCAGCTTTTTTCTATGTTGTCCAATCTGAACCCTCATTGGATTACGCTGGGGTTCGGAACACATGCTAACTGAGGTGACTTGATATGGGAAATTTGACATAATTTTAGCTCTTTTTACCACTGATGGTACACCTGTCATTTATCCTGTTCTGAAGCGGATGAAATATGCAGATATACTTGTCGACAAAATGCCCGTGTGACTTTTGTTTTCTGTTTGTCTACATGAAAAGGTTTAGGTGGCTGCTTCTCTAGGTTTTATCATAATTCCTTTCTCACATACATGGCCACCATAATACAAAGAAAAACTTGTTTGCTTGTTGCAGTAATGGATTATCCATGTAGATGATACGACGTTCCATATATTTTCCATGTTCACTGAAAATACTTTTAAGAGCCATAGAATTCATTGTCTAATACTGCTTATGCTAACTTTATGGTATTGCAAATGGACCAAGTGTTTGTGTGTAGGCTTGATTTTCAGCTCGACAAAAGCTCCTACTAGATTTTTGTTGCTGTTGTTGTTGATCAATAAAGTAGCCTGCTAAACTCACAAACCTCAATTCTGTTAATGTTCACGAACAAAGCTCAGAAACTGTAACTGTATCAAGCCTTGTGAACAATTGATGAACAAGTCTCTTTTCTTGCTTATAAACTCCTTCGTGGGCTTTGGTTAAGCATGCAATACAAAAGATAGTTTGATGTCTTATATGTACAGAAGATATATTATATATGTGAATAGTATATGAGTTTTAAATATTCAATCAAGGATATTTAAACTATGTCTAGACTCAAAGTTTTTCAGTATTAAATTCTGAATTTATTGATGTCATGAATACTATATCTCCAAACTATTGTAAATATAAAAAATTTAATTACTGCAGACTTGTAGCATTATTACAATTTACAGAAAGTTCATTCAAATGCATAGATGCATATGGACAAGTTCTTGAATCGATTTTTTAAAAATGTAATAACCTACCTTTCTTGGATTAAGCTTGTGCTTTGTTATAAGAACAAGTTTGGTTTTAATTGAAGTTAGTAAACAGTAAAGCTCAGTCTGGACCTATAAACTTTTGATAAATAGGTTTGGAGAGCTTGGTTTGATCTACACAAGTTTTTCAATAAGCTTACCTTAACACGACTGAGCTTTGCTACTTGGCTTATTTGTAACTCTAAATTTTAATGCTTTGTGTTGATTCAATGATTTCCATACCTCTTTTTTCTTGGCATTCTTGATTCTTAAGCAATTTGTTGATGTATTGTAAAATGTGCTAATGCGTGACAGTCTGTTTGTTTGAAACCGTTTTTGATGTAATTGTTCACTGCTTGTGTAAATGTCTTACATGGTCCTACTTCTCTAGGCTAGGTTTACTGTCTTCTAGCTGCTCATTAAGCGCCTTACTCAAAATTTCATGTGGATTCAGTCTCGCAACAAAGTTTCTTTTTGATAGAGTAGAATCCATTCACATCAAGTTTACGCTCATTAGAGTGATATTTTCATACCACCAATCGACGAAGTTAACTAGCTTCTTGTGGAAATTCAAATCAATTTAATAAATATATATATTCCCGCTAGAAAAATTGAATGCATTTATACACTAGTTGTGATCATTTTGTTTTAATATTATTACATGTTCTATTTTATCACATATTGCTTGTTGGATATTGATAAATGGGCAGTTATCATTATGTCTATTTTGGTTGTTCATCAGTATTGAATCTTTTTTTTTTTGTTTGTTTCTCTGTAAATGCTAAAATATCAAACCAGCTCTTTTTGTAGAAAAGGTAAGGGTTTGACCAAAAATATCATAACGGCGACTTGAGCTTCTCTACCGTAGCATGCCGAGCCATGTGTTGACCTTTCTTTTGTTATAAATTTGTCACGTGAGTTGAATCCCACTATATGCAACTTTTTTAGTATCATCGATGAAAAAATTCCTACCGTCATCATTGATTTAGCAAACTCTCTTAACGAAAACAACAACTGGACTTTTGGGACTTAATATCTCACACATAATCCTTTTAATACAATCGTCTTATTAACTGTTGCTACATTAATTGTTTCTTGGAGCTCGCAATGATTTCATTTTATAGAGAATAATACCAGCACCTTTTGTCACTAGGGCATACTTTCAAGTCATGATTGGCTTCGTACACTACGTATGGCTTCCTATGGCTTTCTTCTTTATGGTCCAGGCTCGTATGCATGGTATCAGTTTCTTGATCGTTGTATACCTGCACCAACTTTTGTAAACCTATCACTGAAGGTAATTTGGTTGTAGCTCACCCGTTGCACTAACTGAATTGATTATACATGATCTTTTGGTCATTTTACCAGATAACAATTGGTTTTAACTAGTTGTTGCTTCATGTCATTGCAGGTGATATTAAACCAAATCGCACTTGGTCCATGTGTTATTGCTGTTATCTTTGCTTGGAACAACTTATGGCTTGGCAAATTAGCAGAATTACCATCCAAATATCAAAAAGATGCCCTTCCTACCCTTCTATATGGTGATTCCCTTTCCCTATGTTATTTTTCCTATGTTTTTTCTCTCCAGGTCTCTACAAGATAACTAATTTGGTGCTAATTTCATCATGATACAGGTTTTAGGTTTTGGATTCCTGTCTCTATAGTTAATTTCACGTAAGTAATCTTACCTATTGAATTTGCATACTACCATGAGGTTCAAATAGTTAGAGCTTAGATTCCTATCTAAATTGATTTACTAGTTTTTTTTTAATGTTTTTATCCGTCATCAAAGAAGTTGAACTTTAAACTTTTTTATGCTTCATATAGCAGGGTTTTTTTGTTGTAAATTTGTGTATCCAAGCATGAAGAAACTAGGAACAATCCACCTTTTTTTCTTGTTGATGTCTGAAGATTAATGCAGAATTTCAAACAAAGTTCTTGTTAAGGATGCCATCTCTCTTTGCCACTTTTGCCTGATACCTTCCATAAATTGAATTTTTTACATCCTTGAAGTACTTCTTATGTCAGAATATTCTTGATATTGAATCTTGCTGTCCATGAAGATTTGGAGTTAAAACTATCTCATCATCTTATTACATGAATCTTTATGCATTTCAATACACACACACCCATTCATCAAAGTCAACAACACCACCATAAAACCTGCTATTTCTTTTATGGTTCAAGGAAAGTGCATTTGAAATAGAATTCATCTTCTTCCTTAACAAACTGCTTCTGTATCCTGATCTTATTTAGATGATTAACTTCATGCTTCAATTCGTCAGGGCAATCCCTTTACCTGCTCGTGTTGCATTCATGTCGACATGCTCCATATTTTGGAACTTCTATTTGTCTACAACCCTAAGCAAGCAATAATCGATTAAAAAGTCACGCGGCAGCAGATTCAAATACTTGCTCCCACAACTTGGAAGAAATCCTTCAATGCATCGCGGCATCCATATGAAAGTGCATAACCTTGTGCTGGCGTTCATTTAAGCAGCGTATGGACGAAATGACTTCTAGTCTGTCTTGTTCATACATTAGCTGCGTTGCCTGCTCTAGCCGTTTCTTAGATTGTTTTTGGTTTTATGAGAACAATACCTTGTTCCTATCTTCATGTTTTCTACTGGTTTACTAGCCGGAGCTTCAAAATTAATATACTTCACATCAATTGCATCTGAAAATATTTGATTCTCTGCATCGTCTCTTAAGACTACTTGGCCGATTTCTGGCGACGCCATTAATTTTTAGCTTTGATAGCTTCGGTTATTAAAAAGTTATTTTTCTTTGACTATAAACTCATTCTGTTCTGTGATTTACTTTCTTTCAAATTAACTAGGTGGGGAAATAGATCTGGTCAAGCCACAGTGTAGATCAATCCGACTATATTGTGAACTGCTCAATATGATCGTGTCAGGGAATAATATGGTCGGGAAGTTGATAGATCAAATTGGGTCGCGTGCTAACTGATTCCGTTAATACCTGACTTGCAAGGATAACTGGGATATCCAATTCGATCCGTTAAAATTGGTAAACCGATACTGATCGACTTCATAGGTACCCGTGCTCGAGGTTTCCATTGAATCACCGTGATCAAAATGTCGATGGAAATTAACAAACTTGGATCAGCTAATTCCCTTAAATTAATCAGTAAAATAGTCACCAACAACAAACAAATAATGTATCCAATTTTTTATCAGCAAATCTTCGGAGTCCTAATGAATCCCCCTAACAAACCCTAAAATTGTGGTGTGCAAGAAACACAATAATAGCAGCGGAAAAAAGGAGACGCAGGCAGGAAAAAAAACACGCATAAAATTGGAATGATCAGAGCTACATACTGTACAGATTACACACTTGGAGTCATCAATTGAATCTCGAAATTATTCAGTATAGAACTTACAATCTTCTTGTGCGAGCTCGTCGAAATTACCATTCAGCGACTCCTAAGAAGCTGAAGCCACAGAACAGAACAGCCAAGCGTACGATAAAATGACGTTTTTACGGGAAACCAAGCAACAGATTGTTATCGATGGATCGAATGGGGAGGAGGAAGAAGGAACCTGAGAGATCGAGGGGTGAGGCGGCGCGAGAGGGCGCGGAAGAAGAAATTGGCTCCGTGGAGGAAGATCACCACGCCGGTGCAGCCCAGCACGAAGAGCTCGAACATCCTCGCGATCAAAACTCTCTCTTTCTCCCTCGGCTAATTAAAGAGGGCTTTTGGAAGAGCAAGGAGTCCGCGAAGTCTTCCCCGATCAAGCAACGCTAATTCATTGGCTGCCTGCCTGCCCGCTTGACTTACCGTGGAAGCGAAACGAGTTGATCCAGCGGGTCCCACTCCACGCAAGCAAAGCCAATGGGCGAGTAGGAAACTGCATCGCTGGCCCACATTAAGTATCGCACCGTTGAAGTAGAGCGTGCCATAAAATCCCCTTTCATTATTTGTTTTAAGGGAAAATTTACATGCAATATCTATTAACAAACACAATTTTACATACATTCCTCATTAAAAAAAATCTTTATTTTCACTCCCTAATCTAATATACTTATCTAATTACTTCTAATATTTTAAGTATAAAAAATCTAAAAATAAATATAAATCCTCTTAAATTCAGTACATTAAACTAGAATCTAGTATATTTTCTATCAAATTGAGTACGATTTTTTTTCCACTTCAATTGGATGGAAAATATACTAGATTTTCTTTAAATGGTACTCAATTGGATGTAAAATATACTAGATTTTCTTTAAATGATACTTAATTGGATAAAAAATATATTAGATTTTTTTTCAAATGGTACTGAATTTAGGAGGAATTATATTAAATAGGGAAAAAGTCGTACTCAATTAAATAGAAAATATACTCGATTCTAGTTTAAAATACTGGATTTAATAGGAATTATACTCATTTTTAGACTATTTATACCTAAAAAATATAAAGGGCAATTTTAATAGAAAATATACTCAAATATACTAGATTTTCTTTAAATGATACTCAATTTGATAGAAAATATACTAGATTTTCTTTAAATGATACTTAATTGAATAAAAAATATACTAGATTTTCTTTTTATAAATTTAAGAGGAATTATATTAAAACAGGAAAAAAATATACTCAATTTAATAGAAAATATACTCGATTCTAATGTAAAGTGCTGAATTTAAGAGAAATTATACTCATTTTTGGACCTTTTGTATCTAAAAATCTGAGAAGCAATTAGGTCATAATATTTGCATGAGAGAATTGAAACAAATAAAACTTTACATGTAGGGAGTGAAAACAAAATTTTTTATGAATGAGAATTGCATGCAAAATTCAAATTGTCATTAGGAATTTTTTTCTACTTTATTCTTAAAAATAAATAATTTGATAAATATTTTTATAACTGATGTGGCAGATTTAGGTAGGTCAGTCGAGAACTCCTTTAGATGTTCGCTTGGCTGGCTACATACTACTTGTGCTCTTTGTATCGTATAGAAGGGTTTTTTATCCAAGGTTAACACGCAATCAGAGAGCATCCGTCTTATTCCGACAATGCCCTTCCAATGCTTGAATGAGAATTTGAAGGCGATGTGTGATTTACCTTTTCCCATTTTGTTACGGGCCAATGATAAAAATGCTCGGGATCAATAAAATGATTATCTTTTGGCTTATTAAAAGAGAATTTGAATAGATAAGAGAGTAGAAATGAAAGAAATGCTTTATAAAAATGAATGATGTGGATGGTATTAGAAGTCCATGTGTGCTAACAAAGTTAAATGGTCAAGCTGAGATATAGATTAAAGTCACGATAGGTCAACAGAACCATCCCACTTGACCTACTCAACACAAGTCGTTCCACCATTGGGCTCAAATGGCTTGAGACGCGAGACTCCTCCATTCCTCTAAGTCTCGTCGATCCAACTCTCATCTCGGCCCCACCGATCAAACTCTGCTCTCGGCTCCGTCGATTTGACGCTCCTCTCTGCCCTACTAATTTGACGCTCTTCTCAGCCTCGTCGATCAAACTTTCTCATAAGGTCGCTAATCTAATGCTCCTATCGTCCCTCCGCTCAATTTTGTCGACCGAACATCCTGTTCATCTCCACTCAGCTCTATTAATCCAACACTCTTCCACTTAACCAGCCAAATCCATTAGCCTAATTATCTCATCATCACATGGGCAGGTATAACATGTGGGACAACGCGTGCACTAGGGTAGTACGTGGGACAACTCGTGGGTTGTCAGAACATGTGGAACAGTATAGTATAGTCGATATAGTATAACCCCACACGATTTCTACAATATAGAACCTGAATGAAAGGACATTTTGATATGATGATATGATATTTTTCCTAATAGGACATAACATCCCATTAATTAGGAAAAAGGAATCATTTATTCTATAATTTATAAAAGGAGTTCGTTCTCATGGGTACATATACGCGCATATACACACTTAAAAACCATCGTATATATTTCCCTATCTATTATTCTTCTTCCTCACCTTTCTCGTTGGAGACTAACTTGAACGTCAGAATGGTTGAACTAGAGCACTCCTGACCTCCATTCTAACTCTTTTTCTCTCCAGCTTAACAAATGTTCTTGGTGATCCGACTCTCTTTCTCCCTTGACGTTTGGTGACTCCGTCAACGTAGAAGACAACTATCCAATGACTCATTTATCGAGGATATGAGGCAGGAGCAATGAGCATATTTTCTCATTTGACTATCGTCTTTCTTTTATAAATTTTTATGTATTTATGATCCTTAAATTCTTCTATTGCAACGGTCGTCGTTCCTTATTATTTTTATAATCCATGACATCTTGATAACACTTCATTCATAATGAACATTAACACTTATCTATTATTGCACCAAATATTCTCTCAGAACTTTACTCCCTTTTTTATCAAATTCTGATACTACGAACTTTTTGACTTTAAGATGATTTCGTAAGCATCGACTTCTAAAATCAAGTGTCATTGGGTTTTCGACTTAATTCCCGAGTACCTTTTACTCTAACTCCAACTCTTGAGCATCTAACTCTAACCTTATGGTAGAAAGATGAATAAAAACAAGGTGTAAAGAAAAAAACATAGCAAGAAGTTTCATTATGAATAAGACTTTAGTCTTATATTAGAAGTTTTAAGATATATAAATTGATTTATATTGATTAATATCTATTGATGATGTTAATAAATACGTGAGAAGAGACTCTCTCTTATGCATGGGTATGCAGGGAGTGTAAATTCAGAGTCTGAATTATACTGAACCAATTTAATTCGTGTACGAGAATGACCTGGGCATGTCGAATGCCAGATCAGTCGAGGAAAACATTTGCCCAAACGAATGAACTAATATTTTGCCACAAATCATTTTACTACTTATTTAAGTGTGCAATGGACATCGCTTGCTCGACAGTGTACCTGTGATAGCAGTCGGGTACCTCTCAGTCCACCGTAACCATCAGTATTTGGTGTGTATCACGGTTAACCATTGTATTTTAGGAAACAGATGATCCGAGAAAACCTCGAATCACAGCTGGACGTGGGACGAATCTGTTTTAAGGAAACTGTGTCCATCGCAAGTCTCAGAATCTTCATCCCTTGGCTCCTCTGCACTCGACCGCTCTACACTCAACCGCTCAATCACTCTACACTCGTCTGGTCTACACTCGGCCACTCGGCCGCTCTGCACTCAGTCGCTCAGCACCCAGCCGCTCTGCACTCGTCCACTCTACACTCAGCTGCTCGACCACTCTGCACTCGGCTATTCTACACTCGGCTGCTCTACACTCAGCCGCTCTACAGTATGCATTCAACACTTGGTAGAAATCAACCTCTGCTAGCAGCTTGAGATTATTTGCTCAGGTCATCTCGATAAATAAGTTGACTTTGATTTGGTGTAATTTCAATTCAGTTAATTCCCCCAAAATCTCTAGCAGATTGTCCAACAATCTTGAAATAGATTTGGTTCTATTGAGATGTCCACAGAACAAAGTGCTAAGATGTAATAGACTCAACACCTCAGGCTCCCCTCCGCCCCGATTGGAACTGTGGCAATCAACCATGGGGAAAGGTCGGAGAAGTTCACTGGATTGAACTTCAAGAGGTGGCAACAAAAGATGCTTTTCTACTTGACCATTCTCAATCTGGCTCGGTTCTTGACCGAGGACCCTTCCAAGCATGCTAAGGATGCCAATGTTCATACCATCAGTACAATGGAGGTATAAACTCATTCTGAGTTCCTTTGCTGAAATTACATCCTCAACTGCCTTGTCGACTCATTGTACATTGTGTATAGCATGAAGAGAATGGCTAAGAAGCTATGAGAGTCTTTGGACAAGAAGTACAAGACGTAGGATGCAAGGGCCAAGAAATTCATTGTGGGCCAATTTTTGGACTACAAGATGGTTGACTCTAAGATGGTGATCAACCAAGTCCATAATTTTCAAATGATTTTGCACGAGATCCACTTAGAAGGTATGGTTCTGAGTGAAACCTTCCAGGTGTCTTCTATAATTGAGATATTGCCTCCTGGCTGGAAGGACTTCAAGAACTATCTGAAGCACAAGCAGAAGGAGATGAACGTGGAAGAACTCATGGTTAAACTTTGAATTGAAGAAAATAACAAGTTTAGAGAGGAAATTATTCTTTCAGACTACTGTGAAAGCCAATGTAAACGAGCACGGTCAAAACTCGAAATGGAAGAACCCAAGACTTCTAAGATGAGACCCAAAGGAGGCATAAGCAAGAAATTCTTTGGGAAGTGCTTCAACTGTGGCCAAGTATATCACAAGTCGTCAGAGGGTAAAAAGTCGAAGAAGAAGCAGGAGGCTAACATGAACAACAGACCAAAAATGGATAACCTCTGTGCCATGATCTCTGAACTGAACCTGGTGGGTTCTGTAGGATCAATGCATGTTAGGAGAGTGAATAGCACTTGTGGCTTTCACATTCATTTTAAAGCAATCGGAGATAGACACGGCAGAAATAAAGAGACTACAAACAATCGCAAATACCAAGATTTACTTGATTCGAAGCTTGTGACGACTCCTACTCCAAGGCTCGCACGTGAGAGTGTTTTTGATGGGAAATCACTAATCAATCGTAAAGAGTACACATACAGTCTTAAATGATTACAAGCAATTTGAAAAGTAAAGAATACCGATGACTTTGTAGGATGAAATTTTCAGTAGAGTCGTCATCAGAGCTTTTGGACGTCGTAGATACTTTATCGGAGTAGTGCGCAGAAGCAGAAGTTACTTAGAATGTTGTGTCTAATGCACCACTCGAAGAGGCCAATTATAAACTGTTGAAGGTGCCTTCAACCTCCTTGATGGTACCTCCAGCTATGAAGTTTATCCCCGCAGCGTCGGAGACGATAATTTTCGTAATCTGCGAAACTTA
Organism: Zingiber officinale; assembly: GCF_018446385.1. Lineage (NCBI taxonomy): Eukaryota > Viridiplantae > Streptophyta > Magnoliopsida > Zingiberales > Zingiberaceae > Zingiber > Zingiber officinale. Next base: position 134,850,330 of record NC_055994.1, read on the forward strand.
TCCGATCAAAGTCGCCTTCAAGCTCTTGGAAGGCGCCTTCCATCCCTGATCCAAGGCGCCTTCGGGCACCTGGAAGGTGCCTCCAGCTCCCACCTACGCGAAGCTTTGGCTAAGGCACCCGAGGCGCCTCAAACAACCTCGGAGGCACCTCAGACAATATTCATCCTAGCATTTCCTTGTGCATCTCCTTTCCTGCAAGGTATATTAGTCCACAAGCAAAATATACCCTGCAAAACAAAATTATCATAATAAAATATGAATAATAAAGTAGTTGACAGTCTGCAGACTATCTGGTTCTGACTTTCGAATTTCCTGGAAACCTTAGGTTAAACTGATGCCTACTGTTCCCTCAATGGGGAATGTGTCCTCACCTACTCCTCTCAGAAGAAATTACCTTTTGCCAGATCGGTCCTCCAGACCGACTGGACTATTGCTCAACGTCCGAGACTTCAGGACTTCATGCTGAACATCTGCTCCATGACCCGTCTAGACTTTCACCTAGTCCGCGACCACAAGGATTTTCACCTAGAGTCCCCAACTCTAGGATTTCACCCAAAGTGCTCGACCCGTCAAGACTTCGCCCAGTCCCTCAAATCAAGACTTCCTTACCTAACCGTAGCTAAGACTTTCCACTTGCTTAGAGTCCACTAGGACTTTTGCCTAAAACAACTTAGGACTTTCCTGTAAGCTCAGTCACACTTACTAAATAATAAGATAACTTAACTTTGAACCTCTTTGTCATTGTCAAAACACCAGTTTGATCGTCTGGTGCTTTCTGCACCAACAATCTCTCCCTTTTTTATTATGACAACTTGTTCAACAGTTAAGTAAAACATATAGCAGAAGAATATAGCAATTAAAAAAGATATAACAATTGTATCACAACATGTATATTTATCACAACATACAACAATATGGAAATTTTAATACTATGGCAATTTTAGCTCCCCTTAATTTATTATTCTCCTTAATTTTTGACCATTCTCTCTCCCTTTACCATATATCAAAAATACTTTAGGGAGGAAAAGTACTTATAGCTTTTTAAATATTATGAAATATTAAACAATATTTTGGAACAAAACACCTTTTTTAAAAAAAAAAAATCCAAGTAGGAAATTTAACATAGCTAAAGACAAAAAAAAAAAAAAAAAAGCTTTTGAGCAATACTTAAATTTTTTGAAGGCTAAAAACATAATTTTTGAAACTTAGTTTTTCAAAAATTTATAACAACTTAGCCTTTTTATAAAGCTTTGACATAAAACTTTTAAAGGATACTTAAAGATTGTGAGAAAGAACTTAATCAAAAACTTAGTCAAAAAGGTATTTTATCAAGTACTTAGCTTTTGAAGAAATATTTCAATAAAACTTATTTTTCCAAAATATTTATATTTAGGGTTGTTTTCCAAAAATAGTTTTAAAAAGTTTAAAATAGATAGTTAAGTACTTTAAAAATAATTCTTAGTGAAGTACTAAACTACTTTGGTTAAAAATACTATAAAGACTTACAAAATTAACTTTAAAATCTTGAAAAAGAATACTCTAACTTTGATTTTTTTAAAAAAAAAAATAATGTCTTAAGTACTAAACTACTTTGGTTAAAAATACTTTAAAGATTTACAAAATTAACTTTAAAATATTGAAAAAGAATACTCTAACTTTGATTTTTTTTTTAAAAAAAAAAATAATGTCTTAAGTACTAAACTACTTTGGTTAAAAAATACTTTAAAGACTTATAAAATTAACTTTAAAATATTGAAAAAGAATACTCTAACTTTGATTTTTTTAAAAAAAAAAAAATAATGTCTTAACTCCTTTGACTCCCCCTTAGCTTGCTTAATGCCTTAAAAAATTTAATTAAGTGTTTTAAGTTTTAGAGTTCAAGCATGAGAGTTCAAAGTAAAAACAACAACAAAAATTTCAAAACAAACATCTACTTTCCTTAGAAAAAATGTCTAACCTTTAGCTACTAGCTGTTTACCATAAAGTAGTAGCTTTCATTTGATTAGTCAAGTTAAGTAAGTGTTTCAGTTAATTTGACTAAAATGGATAACATAACTTGATCAATTTGACTTGGTATTTATTGCTCAGACTTATATTGATACACAGACATAAGCATTCTGAAGTTCAGGCAGTACCCTATGCATCTCACTCTATTCTAAGTATTTTTCATATACAAGCAAGGTATTCCTAGTGTGCTTATGAATGCTCTAGCTGAAACATATGGGTATATGCTTTCTAGGGGGTAGATACCTAGGCGAAGTCCAATCTTTTGAAAATACTAGTAAAATTAGGAATTTTAAAAAAAATAAAATAATTTATCCTAGAATTTGAAGACCAAGCTAATTTTGAAAAGATAACAAAAAATCATAACTTTTGAAAAAGTAATACTATAAAAGGAATTATTCTCAAGGTTTTTATAATCTATTCTACTAAGTACATACCTAATTGTCTTTTAAGTGCATTAAACTCAGTTCAGGTAAAGGTTTTATGAAAATGTCAACTAGGTTTGACTTGAACTCAACATAGTCAAGTACAATGTCACCCTTAGCTACGTGATCCCTTACAAAGTGATGTTTAACTTCTATGTGTTTAGTCCTTAAGTGGTGTATTAGATTTTTAGTTAAATTTATTGAACTTACGTTATCAATTGAAATTTTTATATTTTTATATTTTTATATTCTAATTGATAATCTATTAAGATGTGCACCATCTATAGTAATTGAGATGTGCATTCTTTCATGGCTATGTACTTTGCTTCAGTAGTGGATAAGGCAACACAGTGTTATTTTCTACTGGACTAGTTTACTAGGCACGGACCTAGAAATTGACAACTGCCACTTGTACTCTTTCTATCTAGTTTACACCCAGCATAGTCTGAGTTAGTGTACACAATTAAGTCAAATATGCTAGTTCTAGAGTACCAAAGTCTTACAATTAGGGTTCTCTTAATGTATCTAAGTATTCTTTTTACATTAGTTAAGTGTAATTCTTTTGCACAAGATTGATACCTAGCACACATACCTACTGTAAATAAAATATCAGGTCGAGTTATAATTAGGTATAGTAGACTTCCTATTCCACTTCTATAATATTTTAACTCTACTGATTTTCTTCTAAATCAGAGTCAATTTTAGCATTAGTTGTCGTTGGGGTATTTATATTTTTAGAATTTTTCATTCCAAACTTTTTAATTAATTCCTTAGCATATTTGGTTTGAAAAATATGAATTCCTTCTTTTGTTTATTTTATTATAACCCTAAGAAAAAGTTGTTCTCCTACTAGGCTCATTTCAAATTTATTTTCTATTAATTTGATAATTTTTTTAAAAAAATTTGTATTTGTTAAACCAAATATTATATCGTCTACATAGATTTGAGCGATAAAATATCTTTTTCTAAAGTTTTGACGAATAAGGTTTGGTCTATTTGGCCATGGTTAAACCCCTTAGATATTAGGTGTGTTGATAGACATTCATATCAGGCTCTATGTGTTTGTTTTAGTCCATATAAAGTTTTCTTTAACCTAAAGACATGGCTTGGGTGGTCTAAGTCTTCAAATTCTGGGGGTTGATTAACATACATGTAACGACCCGGCCCTTCGGCCCATTTGGCGGTCCATTTGGCGACTTCTCATGTCATCAACCCTCGGTCGTGCCGTTACTCACTAGGTCTTCCCACCCCTGGCCAGTGGATTTTTGTCTTCCCCAGGATTCGAACTCTAGACCTCCAGGCTAAGTACTAGAGTTTATGAATCCTGGTAGCCAAGTGAGTGGTGCTCACTTGGCTACCAGGATTAATAAGCCCAACTAATTTTTGTTAAACCATTTAGCACATACTAACAGTAACATACTAAAATATAAACTGGTTGGCCATCTCAACCAAAATTAACATAACATACTAAATATAATTTAGCATGTTCCTCTCATATCTATGTATTTCTTAATTCCTATTAACTTGTGATTTGCTTAGATGCCTTTAGGTATGAATTGTAGTGTCCAAAATCACTTATTTAATTAAAAAAATTTATTGAGTTAAATTATAATTTAATTAGAATCCGGATTTATTTAATTAAGGGAATTTATTGAATTAAATTATAATTTAATTAGAATATAGATTTATTTAATTAAGAAACTTATTGGATTAATTATAATTAGATTTTAAATTTATTTAATTAAGAATATTTATTGGGTTAATTGTAATTGCTCATTTGATTTAATTATGAATTTATTTACATAAATAAATTTAATTAATTCAGCTAGTCCACAATTATGTAAATTTGATTAATCAAGTATATTAAGAAATTGGAGCTAAATATATAAAATTTATAAAGATCTAGTATTTATATAACATATTTGTATAAATTTTTATAAAACATTAGAAATATATGATACATAATATATAACTAAACAAAAATAAGAAGAATGTAATATATTTGTACAATGTGTATTACGTAGAATATATAGTATATATTATAATTAAGAAATTGTAACATCGAACTATATATATTACCATATATATATGTGATATATACATGGATATATATAAATATGAAATTAGTATATGGAAATAAATATATATACAAAATTAATGCAATTACTTAGTATTATAAAAATGAATTATATGTTACCATGTATAGTTAATATAAACATGGATATATATAAATATAAAATTAGTATATGGATATAGATTTGTATTTATACTTAGTATTAAGTTTTATAAAAATAATATAAATGATTTAACATTTAAAAAACCTTTAACTTACGAATTTTTATATATGTGGATATATATGGAATTATATTAAAATAATAATAATAATAATAATAATAATGATCCGGCGATAAGAATAGGGGACCCCCATTCTGGGGAGTCAACGCCACGTGGAAGTCAAAGGGCCAGATGGTCGATAGAAGAAGGATGAACCGACCAGACACCCGAGAAAAGGTTGGATCAATAGGTCGACCGGAGAAGGGTTGGCCGACTGCCCGGCCGACCGACCGGTGTCCAACTGAGGGCAAAAGGCGCCCCGGCAGGAGTCGGGGTTCCGGCGCTCGGGGAGCAGGATCATAGGGCCGAGCGGATGACACGCTCGGCCGAAGACATAAGATAGCATACTGCTAACAGTCTCCACAGAGCACATTACCGAGAATCTCCCAAGTAGATCACTATATATGACCGGCCGGACGTGAGGTGAGTGTTGGCCGACCGGACGCCCGGCATGGAGTAAGGAGAAAAGGACAAGGAACATCTTCTAACAGCAGGCATGCTCTGTGACCAAACCATACTCCAAATCTTGCGACAAGGGGTTCCGCTGTCCCATCGAAGACATGCTTGGACTGTAGCAGTATGGTGTCAGGTAAGCCTTCTGACAAGCCCTTACTAAGGTATGGGCTGGGGACACGTAGTCGCCTCGGTATGTGTGCATGAGCTCCTTCCCAGCTCTATATAAGGAGCCTCGCACTTCACCAGAGGTACGCGATATCACATATTCGACGTCATTTTCTTGTTCGCTTACCTGACTTGATCGTCGGAGGATCGTCGCCGGGAACCCCATCTCGGCCCGACTTCTGTGCAGGTTCGCCGGAGGTCCGTGCGGACAGTCAAGAGATTGGCGTTAGCCGCCAGCCGCTTGGAGAGCGCCACGTGCCCAGCGTCTATTGATTCAGCTTTCGGACAGGATCAAATTGGTGCCATCTGTGGGAACGCTCCTGCATCCGATCGGAAGCAATGGACGAGGCTGGACGACCGCACTCGGTGATCCTCTCCACAGAGGAGCTCGACGCTTTGATCGAGACCAGAGCCGCTAAGCTTGTGGAACAAAGACAAAAGTCGCAAGCCGAGCGGATTGAACACCAAGCAACATCAGCATTAGGTGGCCGAGCGGAAGCACCGCAGGCCACAGTTCCATTCCATCGGGCTCTATTCCGCACTCCTGAAGCCGCAGCAGTTAATCGTGATCGAGGATCTTCTTCAGATGAAGTACCAAGACGAGATAGCAGAAAAGGCAAAGCCCTCCGAGCAGATTCCTCGCCCGAACGGATCAACCGTCAATTCTCAGAAGCTATTCTACAAGATCCTCTGCCGAAGCACTATGTGCCCCCGGCGATCGGCGAATACAATGGAACTACCGACCCGGATGATCATTTGGGTAAGTTCGATAATACCGCTACCCTTCATCAATACACAGACGGGGTGAAGTGTCGAGTTTTTCTTACCACCCTCTCGGGATCGGCTCAACGGTGGTTTCGGAGGTTGCCGGACAGATCTATCTCAAGTTTCAAGGACTTCCGAACGGCCTTCCTTCACCACTTTGCTAGCAGTCGGCGCTATCAGAAGACTAGTGTCAGTCTGTTCGCCATTAAACAAGAAGCCCGCGAATCGCTCCGAGCCTATATCCAGCGGTTCAACAAAGTGGCCATGGATATTCCTACGGCCACCTCGGAGACTATGATGAATGTCTTCACACAAGGCCTCGTGGACGGGGATTTCTTCCGCTCGCTCATTCGGAAGCCGCCCCGAGACTACGACCATATGCTGTAGCATCAACGTGAGCGGACGAATACATCAACGTGGAGGAAGCCCAAGCGGCCCGAAGAAAGGAAACTCCAACCGAGCGGGCTCCCCCTGCCGAGCGGAAGCCGCACACCGCTCATCAGCCGCCAAGAGGACCGAGGGCCGAAGCGATCCGCTCCCCCCATGTTAGGTCCCATGTACAAGAAGTGGCTGCAGAGCGGCCCAGACCGAAGAAAAAGGTATGGACCCCTATGTTTTGCTCATTCCACCGGACGGACACGCACAACACAAGGGATTGTCGGAGTCTTCCCTTGATCCCTCATCCCATGCCCTGGAGTGGCCACCGCCGATCGCCATCATCAGACAGGCGACAGAGGCCTCGCGAAGCCGATCGGACGGTAGCCGACAGGCGACAACAGCAGACTCCCGAGCGACATCACACGCCGAGGCATGAGAATCCCCGGATGTCAAGGGAGCGGCCCCGACCGTCTTCTCGGGAAGAAGAGAATAGAAGTAACACTTCCCGAGGCGAAATCAACATTATAGCAGGCGGGCCGACCGGAGGCGATTCTAACCGAGCAAGAAAAGCGAGCGTCTGGCAGCTTCAGATCCATGCTGTCGGCTGCAGCCAGGAATGGGCGAGCGGACCCGAAATCAGCTTCGGGCCCAAGGATTTGGAGGGAGTCGAAGTGCCGCATGACGATGCTCTCCTCATCAAAGCGGTAATAGCTAACTACACTATTCACCGCGTTTTTATTGACATACGAAGCTCGGTTAATATCATATTCAAGAAGGCCTTCGATCAACTACAAATTGATCGAGCCGAGCTACTGCCCATGACAATCCCCCTTTACGGATTTACGGGCAATGAAGTCCTGCCGGTCGGACAGATCCGACTGGCTATCTCGCTGGGAGAGGAGCCACTCAGGAGGACGCGAACAACAAATTTCGTTGTGGTGGACTCTCCGTCAGTGTACAATGTCATCCTGGGACGACCGACTCTCAGTGAATTCCGAGCGGTCGTCTCCACCTTCCACCAGAAAATTAAGTTCCCGGTTGAAGACAAAGTGGGGGAAGTACGAGGAGATCAACTAGCGGCTCGGTGATGTTACGTCGAGATGGTCCGAGCAGAAGCCAATTCTGCCCGGAAGACGCCACGGATCAAGGTGAACGCTATAACTGAAAAACCTCCCTCTTTAGTTTATGAAGAAAAAGAGGAAGTGCAGATTCACCCGACCCGACTGGAGGCTACCACGTTCGTTGCGGCCGATCTGGAGGCGAGCCAGAAAGAGGAAGTGGTCAAATGCCTCCAAAGAAACCGTGATGTCTTCGTCTGGTCGACGCATGAGCTGCCCGGAATTTCACCGAGCATAGCGCAGCACGAGCTACATGTCCGACCGGACGCTGGGCCAGTGAAGCAGAGAAAAAGGGATTTCAGCGCTGAACAGAATGTCATCATCCAAGCAGAGGTTGAGAAGCTCCTGGAGGCAGGCCATATACGCGAGGTTCAATTCCCGAGCTGGCTGGCGAACGTGGTATTAGTCTCCAAGCCGGGCAACAAGTGGAGAGTGTGCATAGATTTTCGGGATCTCAACAAAGCTTGCCCGAAAGATTTTTATCCCCTACCCCGGATTGATCAACTGGTGGATTCTACGGCCGGCTGTGAGTTGATATGCATGCTCGACGCATATCAAGGTTACCATCAAGTGCCGCTCGCCCGAGAAGATCAAGAAAAAGTCAGCTTCGTCACAGCCGACGGCACCTATTGCTATAATGTGATGCCGTTCGGACTGAAGAACGCGGGAGCCACTTATCAGCGCTTGATGAACAAAGTGTTCAAAGAGCAGATCGGGCGAAATCTGGAAGTATACGTGGACGACATTCTCATCAAGTCCGTCCGAGCGGCCGATCTCTTTGAAGACATGGAGGAAACTTTCCGAACGCTACGGAAATATGGAGTTAAGTTAAACCCTCAGAAGTGCCTGTTTGGAGCAAAAGGCGGGCGTTTCTTGGGATACATAGTGACTGAGCGGGGCATCGAGGCAAATCCCAACAAAGTGAAAGCATTACAAGATATGCCGCCCCCAAGAAATCTGAGGGAAGTGCAGCGTTTGACCGGTCGGATAACTGCTCTGTCCAGATTCATCTCCAAGACCGCCGACCGGAGCCTGCCTTTTTTCAAAATCTTACGCAAAGCCACTAAGTTTCACTGGGACGAAGAATGCGATCGGGCGTTCGAAGATCTGAAGGCATACTTGAACTCTCTACCTGTGCTAGCCAAGCCAACTATGGGTGAGCCACTTTGTATCTATTTATCTTCAACTGAGCAAGCAGTCGGCGGAGAAGAGCCTGTATATTTTCTGAGCCATATTTTAAAAGATGCTGAATCTCGCTACACCGGGCTCGAGAAGCTGGCTTTCGCTTTGGTCCTCGCCGCTCGACGCCTCCGTCCCTATTTCTTGGGTCATACCATTATCGTCCGGACGAATAGTCCATTGGGGAGAGTGCTGTTGAATCCAGAAGTGTCCGAGCGGCTCATCAAATGGACAACGGAGTTGAGCGAATTCGACATTCAATACCAGCCCCGATCGGCAATAAAGGCTCAGTCCTTGGCAGATTTTATCACCGAAGTACAAAGGCCAGAGCCCGAAGCCATGTGGAAGATATTTGTGGACGGATCATCCACCCGGCTCGGTAGCAGGATTGGCATGCTATTGCTCTCTCCACAAGAAGAAAAGATGCACTTATCCGTCCGGCTGGATTATAGAGCTACAAATAACGAAGCAGAGTATGAGACCCTTATAGTCGGCTTACAAGCCGCCCGGCATGTGGGAGTCGGACGGGTGACGCTGCATTCAGACTCTCAGTTGGCCGCTCAGCAGCTCTCTGGTACCTTTGAAATTAACAACGCTCGGCTCAAACTCTATGCGGAAGCCTTTGAGAAGCTTAAAGCCAATTTCAGAGAAGTCATTGTCCAGAAGATACCCCGAGCGGAAAACCAATCGGCCGATGAGTTAGCCAAACTCGCAAGTTCAATAACGTCGGTCGCCATCCAGCAGCCAATTGAACAAGTATCTTTGGTGGCGCACGTCGACCGGATGGAAGGCCTCACGTTTCCGAGCGACTGGAGGACACCCATCATGGAGTTTCTTCGATCGAGCACTACACCGTCCGATCGGGATGAAGCCCAGTTGTTAAGGAGGAGAGCCGGCCGGTTCACACTCATCGGAGATCAACTTTACAAGAAGGCTTTCTCCCGCCCGCTTTTGAAATGCGTGAGCTTGGAAGATGCAGCGTACATCCTCTAAGAAGTGCATCAAGGGTCGTGCGGAGGACATCCGGGCGGATGATGGCTGGCTAAGAAGATCCTGCTGGCCGGATACTTTTGGTCAACCCTGCAAGCAGACGCCGCTCGGACAGTCGCGACGTGCCTTTCTTGCCAAAAGTATCATAACTTCTCTCACCGACCGACGGAGGAAATGAAAGCAGCTACCGTGTCCTGTCCATTCGACCAATGGGGAATGGATATTGTGGGTCCGTTTCCTATGGCGACCGGGCAGTGGAAATTTCTACTAGTGGCGGTCGATTATTTTTCCAAGTGGATGGAGGCCGAGCCGCTAGCCAAGATCACCGAGCAGATGGTCAAGAAGTTTATTTGGCAACATATTATCTGTCGGTTCGGCATCCCTCGTCGACTTGTTTCCGATAATGGGCGGCAGTTCGCGGGAAAGTTGCTCGAAGATTGGTGCAAAAGCTATGGCATCGAGCAACACTTCACGTCCGTGGCGTACCCCCAAAGCAATGGTCAAACCGAAGTAGCCAATCGGGAAATTCTTCGCATTCTGCGCGCTCGGCTCGACCATTTAGGAGGAAGTTGGGTGGATGAAGTGTCGGGCATCCTATGGGCCATCCGAACGACCCCAAAGGAGGGAACGGGCGTCACACCATTCCACTTGGTGTATGGCGGCGAAGCAGTGATCCCGGTTGAAGTTGGGATCGAATCCGTCCGGGTCCAGAATTATGACGATGATAATGCCGAGCGGAGGAACATGGAGCTTGATTTGGTCGATGAGGAGCGAGCCAAGGCGTCCATCCGGCTGATGGTGTACCGGCAAAGAATGAAGCAGAACTATAACCGGCGCGTGATCCCTAGAGCATTCCAAGTCGGCGATCTCGTCTGGAAAAAAGTAAAGCCGGTCGGCGACGTCGGTAAGCTGGAGGCTCCTTGGGCGGGCCCCTTCAAAGTCATTGAAAAGCTCCGCTCGGGTGTTTACTATTTGGAGGATGAAGACGGTCGGCGGCTAGATCGACCATGGAGCGCAAATCATCTCCAGCCGTATCGAGCTGGGTGAGAGGTGCGCTGATGTAATCTTATATATATATATATATATGTTTTGGTCGCCTATGTCCTTGTAATGCAGGAAGATTAACAAGGATGGCAAATAGCTTCGCCGAACGGCAGTGTCAAAATTAGTCTTAAAGACCGTCGAGCTCCGACGTTAAAAATTGAGAGACGAGCCGGCGTCTATAAACCCGCCGAGCGGAAGACCGTCGAGCTCCGACGTTAAAAATCGAGAGACGAGCCGGCGTCTCTAAACCCTCCGAGCGGAAGACCGTCGAGCTCCGACGTTAAAAATCGAGAGACGAGCCGGCGTCTATAAACCCTCCGAGCGGAAGACCGTCGAGCTCCGACGTTAAAAATCGAGAGACAAGCCGGCGTCTATAAACCCTCCGAGCGGAAGACCGTCGAGCTCAGACATTAAAAATCGAGAGCGGCGTCTATAAACCCTCCGGCGGAAGATCGTCGAGCTCCGACGTTAAAATCGAGAGACCGGCGTCTATAAACCCTCCGGCGGAAGACCGTCGAGCTCCGACGTTAAAAATCGAGAGCCGGCGTCTATAAACCCTCCGAGCGGAAGACCGTCGAGCTCCGACGTTAAAAATCGAGAGACGAGCCGGCGTCTATAAACCCTCCGAGCGGAAGACCGTCAAGCTCCGACGTTAAAAATCGAGAGACGAGCCGGCGTCTATAAACCCTCCGAGCGGAAGACCGTCGAGCTCCGACGTTAAAAATCGAGAGACGAGCCGGCGTCTATAAACCCTCCGAGCGGAAGACCGTCGAGCTCCGACGTTAAAAATCGAGAGACGAGTCGGCGTCTATAAACCTTCCGAGCGTAAAAGGCAATAAAAAATATTTGCAAATATCCAAAGGGAACATTCTGTCAAAGCAGGACATGTTTAGCCGAGCGGACAAGCTAAAAATCCCTAAAACGGTATTTGATAAGACGAGCGGACAGCACACAGGTAAATTTCTATTCAAGATATCATATCAAGGGAACAGCAATCAAAAGGAGATTATATTAAAGTAAATAAGGCCGAGTAGCCGAAGTACAAAAAAGGGTTAGTTTGTAGCCGAGCGGCTAGATTACATTTAATCTTCTACTCTAAATAATCATAAAGATCCTTGGGGATATTGTCAAGGAGCGCCACTTGATCTGCAGCTGGGATGACGAGGGACTCAGGAAGTTGCCCCTTGGACTTCAAGTAGGTGGTGGTGGCGGCCATGGCAAGGTCGAAGGCAGTATACATCCACTCGCAAACTTTTTCCGAAAATTCGGGCGAACGGATGTAATTTTGTCTCAGAGCAGCGACCCGGCTCGGCTCGGCCTCTTGGTATTCTTTGAAGGCCAATTGGGACGCGGCGAGGGACTCCTGCAGAGTTTTCAGCTCGTCTATATGCTTGACTGCATCAGCCGAGCGGCCTGCCTTCTCGCCATCAAGCTGGTCCATCAGCTCCTTTACTTTCTGCTCTAGACCCCTAGCCTCCACATTCTTTTTCTCTAGGTCGGAGATAGCCGTGTTTTTCCGCTCAGTCGCCAAGTTTATCTTGTGATCTAGTGATTTTTTTCACTCGCTCGAACTCGGCTAAATGATGAGCCTGGTCGGCTGCCTTCTTCTGTTCGGCCGCTAGCAAATCCTGAGTCTTCTTAAGCTCCTTTTGCATCTCAGAGTATGGTGGGCCTCGAGAGCCGGACGGACCGACTGCCGCCTTCAGTTGCCTTAGTTCTTCATCCACCATGGCCAAGCGGTTGGAGACAGCAATCTCCTCCACCCATCTCTGACAAAAATTAAAAGTTGTTAGTGGCCGATCGGAAGGAAGGCATACAAAACTTCGAAGAGAATAAACTTACTCTCGTGGCCTCCTGCATATGGCTATTGGCCAAATTTCGGAGGGGGATCAGCGCGACGCGCGCCCGAGCGTCGGCCCACATCTCAGCTAGGGGACCCTTCAAGGTGATGGTATGCTCGGGCACGGTTGGTCGGTCGGCCTCTGGCAGCAGCTCTTCAGTCGGAAGATGCAGAGTGACCCGTACAGTGCGGCCATGACCGGGGGTCGTCTGACCGGCAGTCGGAAGAGGATCAGAAGCCGGCGCCGAAAACTGAGAATGAATGGTTGAACGCTGGACTGGTTGACGAGCCGGCGGAAGGGTGCTGACCGGAATAGCCTCAATTGGGGCTGCCGGCTCGTCCCATTCAGAGGGCGTCCGGTCGGACGAAATGGCTTCGACTTCTGGAGCCTTGCCGCGAGCAGTTGCAGTGACCCGCTCGGATGGTTGGACTGCGGAGGTAGCCGATCGCAGGGGAGTCTCCACTCGGCGCCTCTTTTGTCGAGGCTGCTCCTTCTCCCGAGCAGAACCTTCCTCTTGGACAGTTGGTCCTCCGCTGGAGGTGGCTCCGCTTGCCACGTTCTGATGAGAGGCCTGAGCGGCCAACTCTTCCTGAGTCCCGCTTTCCCCTTCATGCCAGCCGACCGGCTGGATGCCGAGCGTCTCCATTTCTTTGGTTGCTGCGGCTTCTAGCGCCGCCGCCTTTTTCTTCAAAATGTCGGCCATTACCGACTCCATGACGATGTCCGCTGCAAAGGAAAGAAGAGAAATCAGTTAGCAATCAAAGCATATGCCCAAGTAAAATTCTTACCGAAGCTGCTCGAAAGAGGAGTCCGTATAGGACTCAGGCCGAAGATGTACATCACTCCTTCGTGAAGAAGCTTATTGATGTCCAGCCGCAGACCGGCTAGCATATTTGCAGCATGGAGGTAATCCGGTCGGGTCTTGAATTTCTTCAACTCAGGAGTGGGGTAGGTCGACCTGCCACTTGGTCCGGAAATTGGCCTGATCGGGCATACGGATATAGAAAAAATACTCCTTCCAATGTTTATTGGAAGAAGGCAGTTTATTAAAGAAGATTAAGCCGGGCCGAGCTTGGAACATGAAGGTGCCCGGCTCGGACTGCTTGGGGTAATAGAAATAATAAAAGACCTCCGGTCGGAGGGGGATGTTGTGGATTTTGAACAAAACAACAACACCACAAAGAAGGCGAAAGGTGTTGGGTACTAGACTGCCGAGCGGAACACCAAAAAAGTTACAAACATCTATAATGAAGGGATGTACAGGGAAACGCAGACCGGCAGTAAACTGGTCGCGGAAGACACAGAAAGCTCCGCGCGGCGGCCTGTGTGGCCGAGCGGAGGGACCGGCTAAAAGAAGTTCAAAATCACCGGGGATTGCAAAATTATCTGTCAGAATATCAAAGTCACGATGATCGAATCGTGACTCCATGGTAGTGTACCATGGGTCGAGTGACTGGTCTTCAGGATAAGAAGAACTAGCCATGGTCCGAGAGGGAGGAATCAAAAAGGCCAAGAAAGGCAAAAGAAAGAAGACAGCAAACGAAGAGAGGCCCCAAGGATTGGAACTTGGGAAAGAAATGCAGAGAAACCACAAAAGACCAGAGAGAAAAGAGAACCTTACAAGGAGGAGGATGATCGAAGGAGGACCACCGGAGATCGCCGGAAACAGGAGAACACGATCACCTGAACTCTGGACTGCGAGGAACAACCAGGGGCACGCGAGAGCATAAGTGAGACCGCGGAGGAGAAAGCGAAGCTTTTATAGGGTGGAGCCCGAGTGACCTCCACCGTCGGATCCAGGTCACGGGAGCCAAAGCACACATCCAGCCGTTCATTTCAAACCGCCTCGATCTCGTCGCTCGACCATGCCGCCGCCGTACGATGATGGCAGTGCGCCACGTGGCAGTTAGTCATTCGATGCATTTAATGAGCGCATGCTCCGCCTTAATGTCGAAGATTGGCGCAGATTACGAGGAGATTCGAGGAATGTTGCTGTTGACTAACCTTACGGCCATCCCTGCGGGAGGCCGAGAGGAGGGTAATGGCCCGAAGGAGCCGCCCGGCTAAACTCGCAGTCCAGTCAGTCGGACTAATCGCCTCCTTCGACTAGACTTGAAGGGGAGGCAAGTGATCCGGCGGTAAGAACAAGGGACCCCCGTTCTGGGGAGTCAACGCCACGTAGAAGTCAAAAGGCCAGGTGGTCGATAGAAGAAGGATGAACCGACCGGACACCCAAGAAAAGGTTGGATCAATAGGCCGACCGGAGAAGGGTTGGCCGACTGCCCGACCAGCCGACCGGTGTCCAACTGAGGGCAAAAGGCGCCCCGGCGGGAGTCGGGGTTCCGGCGCTCGGGGAGCAGGATCATAGGGCCGAGCGGATGGCACGCTCGGCCGAAGACATAAGGTAGCATACTGCTAACAGTCTCCACAGAGCACATTACCGAGAATCTCCCAAGTAGATCACTATATATGACCGACCGGACGTGAGGTGAGTGTTGGACGGCCGGACGCCCGGCATGGAGTAAGGAGAAAAGGACAAGGAACATCTTCTGACAGCGGGCATGCTCTGTGACCAAACCATACTTCAAATCTTGCGACAAGGGGTTCCGCTGTCCCATCGAAGACATGCTTGGACTGTAGCAGTATGGTGTCAGGTAAGCCTTCTGACAAGCCCTTACTAAGGTGTGGGTTGGGGACACGTATTCGCCTCGGTATGTGTGCATGAGCTCCTTCCCAGCTCTATATAAGGAGCCTCGCACTTCACCAGAGGTACGCGATATCACATATTCGACGTCATTTTCTTGTTCGCTTACCTGACTTGATCGTCGGAGGGGCGTCGCCGGGAACCCCATCCCGGCCCGACTTCTGTGCAGGTTCGCCGGAGGTCCGTGCGGACAGTCAAGAGATCGGCGTCAGCCGCCAGCCGCTTGGAGAGCGCCACGTGCCCAGTGTCCGTTGATTCAGCTTTCGGACAGGATCAAATAATAATAATAAAATACCAATATAGAAATATTTAGTATTTATATAATTTATGTGAATAAATCATTCTTCTAAATAATATGAAAATGAAATATAAATAACATTATATATATATATATATATATATATATATATATATATAATATAAATTATATAGTATAAAAATAAATGTATGAACATGTAAATAAGAAATATTATGTATAATATAAAATATATAATGTAAATTATATAGTATTTAAAAAGGTAAGAACGTGTAACAAAGAAATATTATGTATAATATAAAATATATTATATAAATTATATTGTGTAAATAAAGATTAAACAAGTATGAAATTAAAACATGTGGATAAAACTTAGTATATAGGAATTAAGGGACTTAGGATTTAGGGATAAAATTTAGTATCTATAAATTTATAGAGATTATTCATCTAATTAATTAACATAGAAATAAAATATATATAATATATTATATGAAATGTATAATATAAATTATAAAGCATAAATAAAAGTAAATATGGAAAATATATATATATATAAGAAACACAACGTGTGACATACTATTTCTATAAATAATATATTATATATAATATAAAATATATAATTAAATAAGAATAAGAAAAAAATAAGATTTAATATATTATGTATGTAACTGTGTAACATATATGAAAATAAAGTATATATATAAAATAAAAGAGATAAATAAATTATATGACTTGAAGGATAAAATTTAGACAAAGTCTTAATCTCCATCTCTTTAAAAACCCTACCTCCAAAAGCTCCATCCGCTTGATGTGCCGCCGGCCCTAAGGAGCTCCTCTGCTTCCCATTGTTCTCCACCAGTTCTAGAGCCCCAAAGGAAGACGAGAAGTGGGAGTTGGTAGAAGGCATGTTCCTAACCTTGTTATTGTGGTAGTTAGCCTCTATAGTCTTGTGTAGTTTGGGTGTTTCCTTTTTATGATATCATGTTTCGATTTCAAAGAATGGTGCATGTTTCTACAACGTTAATGCTCTTAATTAGTTTCAGATAATGAGACAAATGAGATAGGAGGCATTGACCAGTGAGCCAGCTCGGAACAAGGGCAGTACAACCCGAAGACCATCCAGATTAAATTCTATATTTTGTTATGTTTATCTTTGAACCGTCTATGTAATTTGAACTAAGAAACCTTTATGGAAGTAAGAATAGGTGACGTCCGTAATTTATATTTTATTATGTGTAAAAAAAATAGGGGCGTTACAGTTGGTATCAGAGCAAAAGTTCCTGGAATGGTTGTGCCTACTGCCGGTTCCGAGAAGCTCACGGAGTCAAGCCTCAATTCTGTAAGTTTAAATGCCTTGTATTTTAGATTCATGAAGAAAATGAAAGTTTGTTGAAATATTAAGTTAGAGGATTGATAATATAGGTAACATAGATTAAAACTGCATAGACTTAATAAATTGCTAGTTTGCGTATCAAAACATTATTGTTAGCTTTAGGCCCAATCTAATATTTTTCCCCGAATATAGAATGACTTTTACGGACTTTGTGAGTGTTAATTTCGGGGACGAAATTTTATTTAAAGGGGGGGAGGCATTATAGTGTCCAAAATAACTTATTTAATTAAGAAAATTTATTGAGTTAAATTATAATTTAATTAGAATCCGGATTTATTTAATTAAGGGAATTTATTGAATTAAATTATAATTTAATTAGAATCTAGATTTATTTAATTAAGAAATTTATTGGATTAATTATGATTATATTTTAAATTTATTTAATCAAGAATATTTATTGGGTTAATTGTAATTGCTCATTTGATTTAATTATGAATTTATTTACATAAATAAATTTAACTAATTCAACTAGTCCATAATTATGTAAATTTGATTAATCAAGTATATTAAGAAATTGGAGCTAAATATATAAAATTTATAAAGATCTAGTATTTATAAGGGGTGTAAATGAGCTAAGCCGCTCGTGAGCTATTCGAAACTCGATTCGATAAAAGCTCGTTTGAGCTCGTTTAATGAAGCTCGTTTGAGCTCGTTTAATGAAGCTCGTTAAGATAAACAAACCAAGCTCAAACTTCACAATATTCGGCTCGTTAGCTCGTGAACATGTTTGGTAAGCTTATAAATCAACTTTTAAATAAAAAAATAATAGTTTTGATATTGAATTTATAAATTTTACACTATACTTATGAAAAACATAGACAAATATATTAAATTTATTTATTAGAATAAAATTATAAATTTTAACAAGAATATTATAATTTTTAAAAAATATATAATTTAGTTTTTAATGGATATTTTAATTTATAATTTATATTTATTAAGCTCGTTTAGGCTCAATATGACCAGTCATGGCCGGTCCCAAGCCCGGATAAAGGAGGAGGGTTGCGTTAGGTTGCCAGCCAGCGTCAAACTATGGCAAAATTTCATGAATGAATCCATTAAACTATTGTGCTAATGCTAGGTTGTTCCCCGGAAGGAACGCGTTGCAGGGTCCGACTGTAACGTCTCGGCAAGGACCGCTACATCTCCAGAACTCGGGTGTAGTGATAAATATGCAAGAGTTCGCGTTACAGGGTCCGACTGTAACGTCTCAGCAAGGACCGCTACATCTCCATGAGAACTTGGGTGTAGTGTTAAATAGGCAAGAGTTCTCACACCATAGGTTAGATAAGAACAAATATGATAGGAAAACTAATAATCTAAGATTTGGAACATGGAATATAGGAACTCTCACTGGTAAATCAATGGAGGTAGTAGATATGATGATTAGGAGAAAAATTAATATTTTATGTGTACAAGAGACAAAATGGACAGGTGAGAAGGCAAAGATGATAGAGAACTCGGGTTTTAAGTTATGGTACACTGGAAAAAGTAAAACAAGAAATGGAGTGGGTATTATTGTAGATAGTTTGTTAAAGGATGAAGTTGTAGGAGTAGTTAGAAAAGGGGATAGAATTATAACTCTTAAGATAATAGTGGCGAAAGAAACTATGAACATAATTAGCGTATATGCACCACAAGTAGGATTAGATGAAGCTACCAAATCAAGGTTTTGGGAGTACTTAGATGAAATATTACAAAATATTCCGTCAAATGAAATGATTTTAATAGGAGGTGATCTAAATGGGCATGTCAGAGTGAAAAATGAGGAATATGAGAGAGTACATAGGAGTTATGGGTTTGGAACGAGGAATGAGGAAAGGAAAACTATATTAGACTTTGCGATAGCATATGACCTTATATTAGCTAATACGTTTTTTAAGAAAAGAGAAGAACATTTAGTCACATTCAAAAGTGGGAATAATAAATCGCAAATTGACTTTCTTATGGTTAGGAAGAAGGATAGAAAGATTTGTAAAGATTGCAAAGACATTCTTGGAGAAAGCTTAACTACCCAACATAGGGTAGTAGTGTTGGATATACGCCTCAAACATAGTATCAATAGAAAGAAAATATATACAATTCCTAGAACTAAGTGGTGGAAGTTAAGGGATAGGAAGCAAAATATATTTAAGGAAAAGGTAGAAGTACAAGCATTAGGTGAAATATACGATGACTCTAATACAACATGGGATAAGATGGTATCAAAGTTGAAAATAGTAGCTAAGAGTGCACTCGGTGAGTCAAAGGGACATGCACCATTAAGTAAAGAATCTTGGTGGTGGAATGAGCAAGTACAAGAGAAAGTAAAGGAAAAACGAATAGCTTATAAGGAATTATATATTTGTAAGAACGAGGAAAATTTAAAACAATATACAATAGCCAAGAAAGAAGCTAAGAAAGTAGTGAGTGAAGCAAAAAATAAAACTTTTGAACGGTTATATCAAAAATTGGATACAAAAGAAGAGGAAAGAGACATTTATAGAATAGCTAAAGTGAGAGAAAGGAAAACAAGAGATCTTAGCCAAATAAAATGTATTAAAGATGAATGTAATAGGGTATTAGTAAACGATGGAGAAATAAAAGAGCGGTGGAAGAGATATTTTCATCAACTTTTTAATGAAGGTTTAGGTGACCAACTTAACTTAGGTAATTTAATTAGGTCAAATGAGCATAGAAATTTTAATTTTTATCGTAGAATTCAAACTTCAAAGTAAAACAAGCTTTAAATGAGATGCACAATGGAAAAGCCGTTGGACCAGATGATATTCCGATAGAGGTATGGAAGTGCTAGGGAAACAAGGTATTGAATGGCTTACAAAATTATTTAACATGATATTGAAAACGAAAAAATGCCTGATCAATGGAGGATAAGTACTCTAGTTCCCTTATATAAGAATAAGGGAGACGTACAAAATTGTGCAAACTATAGGGGTATTAAACTAATGAGTCATACTATGAAACTTTGGGAAAAAGTAATAGAAAAAAGATTAAGGAAGGAGACCATAGTGACAGAAAATCAATTTGGGTTCATGCCTGGAAGGTCGACAATAGAAGCTATACATCTTCTTAGATAATTAATTGAAAAATATCGAGAGCAAAAACAAGATCTACACATGGTATTCATTGACTTAGAAAAGGCATATGATAGAGTCCCAAGAGAAATTATATGGAGAATTTTAGAAAAGAGAGGTGTTAGCGTAACATATATTGAACTAATTAAGGATATGTATGAGGATGTAACGACCAGAGTAAAGACTTCAGGCAGAGTAACTGAAGCATTTCCAATAAAGATATGGTTACATCAAGGATCAGCTCTAAGTCCCTATCTTTTTACATTAATTATGGACGAACTCACTGCACACAGTACCGTGGTGCATGTTGTTTGCAGATGATATTATTTTGGTAGATGAGACACGTGAAGGAGTAAATGCTAAGCTAGAATCTTGGAGGAAAACACTAGAAGGGAAAGGTTTTAAGCTTAGTAGATTAAAGACAGAATATATGGAATTTAAGTTTAGCAATATTAGAAGTAATGAAACAATTGTTAAGATAGGAGAGGACGAGTTGCCTGGAACCGAGCGATTTAAATATTTAGGATCATTTTTACAAAATGATGGAGGGATTGAGAGAGATGTCTTACATAGAATACAAGCAGGATGGGTGAAATGGAGGGGAGCGTCGAGTGTTTTATGTGACCGTAAAGTACCTCTTAAACTTAAAGGTAAGTTCTATAAAACCGCAGTTAGACCTGCTATGTTATATGGAGCTGAATGTTGGGCTATGACTCGAGCACACGAGCAGAAGATGAGAGTTGCAGAGATGAGGATGTTAAGGTGGATGTGTGGACATACGAGGATGGACAAAATAAGAAATGAGAGCATTAGAGAGAAAGTAGGAGTTGCATCTATTGAGGAAAAACTCAGAGAGACACGTTTAAGATGGTACGGACATGTACTTAGACGACCAATAAATGCTCCAGTTAGGCGATGTGAAACTATGATAAACATGCATATAAAACGAGGAAGAGGAAGACCAAAAAAGACTTGGTTAGCAACAATAAAACAAGATAAAATTTATTTAAATATAGATGATGATATAATAGGAGATAGAGCTCAATGGCGTAAAAGGATTCATACAGCCGACCCCACTTAGTGGGAAAAGGCTTGGTTGTTGTTGTTGTTGTTGTTGTTTAGGCTCAATAAAAGCTTGAATAAGCTCGTGAGCCATGAATATATTCGTTAAATAAAGCTCGAGCTCGGCTCGATTATAAATGAGCCAAACTCAAACATCCAAGAGTTCGGCTTGGCTCGGCTCGATTACACCCCTAAGTATTTATATAACATTTTTGGATAAATTCTTATACAGATTATTAATCTAATTAATATAGAAGTAAAACATTAGAAATATACGATACATAATATATAACTAAACAAAAATAAGAAGAATATAATATATATGTACAACGTGTATTACGTAGAATATATAGTATATATTATAATTAAGAAATTGTAATATCGAAATATATGAACTATATATATTACCATATATATGTGATATATACATAGATATATATAAATATGAAATTAGTATATGGAAATAAATATATATACAAAATTAATATAATGATAATAAAATACCAATATACAAATATTTAGTATTTACCTAATTTATGTGAATAAATCATTCTTCTAAATAATATGAAAATGAAATATAAATAACATAATATATATATATATATATATATATATATATAATATAAATTATATAGTATAAAAATAAATGTATGAACATGTAAATAAGAAATATTATGTATAATATAAAATATATAATGTAAATTATATGGTATTTAAAAAGGTAAGAAAGTGTAACAAAGAAATATTATGTATAATATAAAATATATTATATAAATTATGTGTAACATACTATTTCTATAAATAATATATTATATAAAATATAAAATATATAATTAAATAAGAATAAGAAAAAATAAGATTTAATATATTATGTATGTAACGTGTAACATATATGAAAATAAAATATGTATATATATATAAAAAAGATAAATAAATTATATGACTTGAAGGATAAACTTTAGACAAAGTCTTAATCTCCATCTCTTTAAAAACCCTACCTCCAAAAGCCCCATCCGCTTGATGTGCCGCTGGCCCTAAGGAGCTCCTCTCCTTCCCATTGTTCTCCACCAGTTTTAGAGCCCCAAAGGAAGACGAGAAGTGGGAGTTGGTAGAAGGCATGTTCCTAACCTTATTATTGTGGTAGTTAGCCTTATAGTCTTGTGCAGTTTAGGTGTTTCCTTTTTATGATATCATGTTTCGATTTCAATGAATGGTGCATGTTTCTACAACGTTAATGCTCTTAACTAGTTTCAGATAATGAGACAAATGAGACAGGAGGCATTGACTAGTGAGCCATCTCGGAACAAGGGCAGTACAACCCGAAGACCATCCAGATTAAATTCTGTATTTTGTTATGTTTATCTTTGAACCGTCTATGTAATTTGAACTAAGAAACCTTTATGGAAGTAAGAATAGGTGACGCCCGCAATTTATATTTTATTATGTGTAAAAAAAACTAGGGCGTTACAATAAACTTCTTCTTTAATGAATTCATTTAGGAATGCGGACTTTGCATCGATTTGATATAACTTAAATCTTTTATGTGTTGCATGGGCTAGCAGTATCCTAATGGATTTAAGTCTGGTTACAGGTGCATATGTTTCATCATAATCTAACCCTTGTACTTGGTTGAACCCCTTTACTACTAGTCTAGCCTTGTTTCTTACTATTTCACCTTTATCATCTAGTTTATTTTTAAAGACCCACTTAGTATCACTTATAGATTTTTTGTGAGTTTAGGTACTAATTCTCATACTTGGTTTCTTTTAAATTGAGCTAGTTTCTCTTACATTGCAATTATCTAGTGTGGGGCAGGTAGGGCTTCTTCTATAGTTTTAGGTTCAATTTTGAAAATTAGAGCTATTTGACTTAGGTTTCTATATGATGATCGAGTTCGAACTCCTAGGGTCAGATCATCTAAAATTTAATCAGATGGGTGATTGGAACTTATTCTAGAAGGTCTTATGTTAGGGTCAACAATTGGTTCTTATGATTTACTTGATTCAAGTCTAATTTTATCATCTTCTGTATTTCTTATAATTTGATTATTTTCTTTGATTAAGTCAGGTAGGTTGTTTTCCTCATTAAAAATTACATTGGTTGTTTCTTCAACTTTTAGGATATTTTTGTTATAAACTCTATAAGCTCTACTGCTTGTTGAATACTCTAAGAAGATGTCAGTTGAAGATTTAGATGTAAATTTACCTAAATAATCTTTGGTGTTAAATATGTGTACTTTACATCCAAAAACTTTTTGATAATTTAGATTGAGTATTTTATTGTAATATATTTCATAAGGTTTTTTTTTGAAAAATTATTAATTAATATTCTATTTTGAATATAACATTGTGTTTATTGCTTCAGCCCAAAATTGGTTACTTCGGTTATATTCATTTAACATAGTTCTGGCAGCTTCTTGTAGCATTTTATTTTTTTATTCAACTAGTCTATTTTATTGGGGAGTTCTAAGGTATGAAAATTCATGATTATATCCATTAGTTTCACAAAATTCAGTACACTTATGATTTTTGAATTTTCCTCCATGATCACTTTTAATTCTTTTAATTTTGGTATCTTTTTCATTTTCAATTAACTTGCAAAAATTATTAAAGATTTCAAAAGTTTCATCCTTAGCTTTTAGGAATTTTACCCAAGTAAATCTTGAGTAATTATCAATTATAACTAAGCGATATTAGTTTCTGCTTAGTGATTTGGCTCCGTGTGAATCAAATAGGTCTAAGTGTAGGAATTCAAGTATTGAGTTGATTCGATTTAGATTTTTTGATTTGTGGGTTGACTTAGTTTGTTTACCTTATTGGCAAGCATTATAAATTATATTTTCTAAATTTTTTAATTTAGGTAGACCTCTAACTGAGCCATTTTGATTCATTTTTGAAATGAGTCTGATATAAATGTGACTCAATCTTCTGTACCACAATTTAGTTTCCTCTTGTTGTATCAGAAGACACTTGAGTGAGGAGGTTCGCAGGTTAATTGTGTAAATATTATTTTTCCTAATTTTCTTAAGTGTAATTCTAGGATTTTTGATATTTTTAATTAAGCACTAAGAGTTAGAAAACGTTACTAAGTATCCAGAGTCATATAGTTGACTTATACTAAGTAAGTTAAAATTAAATTTATCAACTAATAGAACTTTTCAAATAACAAAATCGGAACTCGGTTCGATATTCTCTGTTCTGATTACCTTAAGTTTTTCGTCGTTGCCAAACACAACTGACCCTAGGTTTTGAGTTTTAGCTTGGTGTACTTCAATCGGTCTCTGGTTACGTGTCTGGAGCATCCACTATTCAATATCCATTGTTCTAAATCATTATGTTCTTATACATAAAATATTTGATTTGGATCCAATTTAAAAAGATTAATAGATAGATTGATTGAGTTCAACTCCTTATTTTCCATCTCACCCAATCTAGATTATCAGTCATGTTATACATATGGATGATAGTGAGATGGTTGATTAAGTTTCACTTAAGTTTAATTTTAAAATTAATTAAAATTAAACTTAAGTTTAATTTAAGTTAATTGATTACTTGATTAAGTTTGAATTAGGTTAATTGATTAAGTTTAAATTAGGTTCATTGATTAAGTTTAATTTGAGTTAATTAATTAATTGATTAAGTTTGAATTAGGTTAATTGATTAGTTTTAATTTAAGTTCAATGATTAGTTTAAGTTCATTGACTATGGTTAAATGAGGTTAATTGATTAATTTTAATTTAAGTTAATTAATTAATTGATTAAGTTTAATTTGTAATTTTAACTTAAATTAATCGATTAAGTTTAATTTGAGTTAATTAATTAATTGATTAAGTTAACTAATTTTTTACCTAAGTCCATCTCATCCTTTTCTAGATTATCAATCAGGAACCTTATAGATTTTTGTGAGATGGTTAATTTTATCTTCAATTTAGATTAAAATCTAAAGATTGATTTACATTTGAGTTAGACTAAGGTTTAATAGTTAATCAATTAAATATTTATTTCAATAATTGGCTTCCAGGCTATGGCGAGGCACTAGGCATTCTTGGGTATTGGAGTAACAACCACTTCTAGACAAAGCCTTTTAAAGAAATTGAATATTTAATTTCCTTTCTTAAAATCCTAAGTCTAACTAATCAAGTGTGAATCAAGCCTAAGCCCTTATCTATCCTAGTCTAAGCATA
Organism: Zingiber officinale; assembly: GCF_018446385.1. NCBI lineage: Eukaryota > Viridiplantae > Streptophyta > Magnoliopsida > Zingiberales > Zingiberaceae > Zingiber > Zingiber officinale. The sequence goes on from NC_055994.1 coordinate 134,875,701, forward strand.
TATAATAAAAGCAATAAAGCAAGCATCAAGCAAATTTATCTAATAACATAGATGGTCTTTCTATTGGGTCCCCCTAGATCATAGCCTCAATAGGGTCTATCAAGATAATGGATTTGATTCTTGGGGATCCAATATTAACCAAGTATAACTTGATTAATCAAGTTAGACTTAGGGACCCATGCTTGGACTATTCCTCTATTTGTTCGATTAACAAGAGATAGATAAGATTTAAATTTGTGTTTAGCCTTATATCTAAGTCCGGATCGATTGTATACGACTCTTTGTTTTCTAAGAATCAGATCAAGATTCTTGGAACTCAGGGTGAACCATTCCAATATATTATTCAATTCCTTGACTTGACTTTTTAAACGGGAGTTCTCTTCCTCAAGTTGTTGGACTTAACTTAAAGTTCCAGTCTGAATAGATTCAGTCAAGAAGTTTGGGTTAGTCATTTCCTTAAAGGTTGTTACCGCCTTTTGAAATGACTTGACCCGAACTTTGAATTTGGCTAGCTTGCGCATGAGATAATTTACTAGGTTATATAGTTTATCTTCTTGATAAGAACTTACAGCATGGTTAAGCCCTTTGAAAACGGATGCGAATCTGTGACTTCTCTCGGACCTACGTTTCCCTCTCGCTCTTCTCTGTTGTGCATCTTTTGCTCGATAGTGTATCCATGATAGTAGTCAGGTACCTTTCAATCCACCGTAACTACCAGTACTTAGTGTATATTATGGTTAACCGTTGTATCCTGAGAAATAAACGACCCGAGAAAATCTCTAAACACAGTCGGCAGTAGGACGAATCTGTTTCAAAGAAATTACGTCCATCACAGGCCTTGAAATCTTCATCTACTCGGTCGCTCTACACTCGGCCACTCGGACACTCTAGACTCGACCGCTCTGCACTCAGTTGCTCGATCGATTTGCAGTCGTCCGCTCTACACTTAGTCACTCGGCCGCTCTGCACTCAGCCGCTCGGTCGCTCTACACTCGTCTTCTCTGCACTCAACCGCTCGGTCGCTCTACACTCAATCATTCTGCACTCGACCACTCTGCACTTAGCCGCTTTGCACTTTGTAATCTATACTTAGTACTTGATAGAAATCAACCTCCGTTGACATTTTAAGATTATATGTTCAAATCATCAGATAAATTGAATTTAATTTAATATAATTTTACTAACTCTTACAAATCTTTAACATATTATCCAACTAGCTCAAGCACCTCCTGACCTGGACTTCGATTTTAGAATACCTTCTACTTTTCGATTCCAACTTCGAGCTCCATCTGACTCTGACTTTGACTCTGACTCTCGAACACTTTGTGACTCGGACACCGATTCCTGATCAATTCCTACATCTGTTCCGAACATCAAAATCCATGTACCAAGTCCATTTCTTTTTCCTTCTGTTTTCTCCCCCAAGGGCCTAATCTGTGTCTATTAGAGATGGCAGATTATTTATGAAGTATCAATGACCAAATTTTAAAGCTGAGAAATTTGTTTAAGATTGCGACGAATTCGGAACGGTTCAGATAACAAACAGACAGACCAAAACTAAATTACAGCCTGTTGAAGTTATCCACCGGAGTTTTGACTTCAGATACGGACAATTAATCTTTTACGCTTGTCTTATATTTGAGATATCTGTAAGTAAAGTGAGATTAGAGATACGATTGTGTTTTGTTTGTCTGTCTGTTTGATTGATTGTTTTTGGTCGAAAGAGAGGAAGAATGTATTTTTATTTACAAAGAAATGGCCATGGTATAATTAAGAGACCACGACATGCGGCGATGACCAGGCCACCGCTGGACGCAACGTGGTGTTGGTAGCTAACTGGCTCTAGGCGGGGCCGCCCTCCGATAACATGTTTGGTGTTTCACCTAACCCCACTCCAACCCAGGGCGAAGAAGAAGCAGCAGCAGCGATGCCTGCTCCACCGTCCGGCTCCAATCGTACGGCGCCTGCCGCGCCCTCAATCCATGTGATGTGACGACGACGCCTGCCTCCAGATTTCAATAATGGTGTGTGTTTGTGTGTGTGATAATGTATCATTATGAGCCACTGCTCTCCAGCTGTCCAGCCTGGCCCACTCCTATCCGTTCCGGCTGCTTGACCGGTTCAATTCTGATATATCCACCAATTCTCTACCAAGTTCGGAGACTGGTTTTACCGTTGCCGTACTTACCGAGAGCAGCACGCTGGATCAATGGTATTTCTTGGCAGACCAGATGAGTTTATCTGGTGTAGATGTTGTTAACTAAAACGAGTGTGAACGATAACATACGATGAGTTTTATCATAATAAAATGAAGGTAATGCATCATGGCCTATTGTGCATGATCCAAGATGTTTGAACTCTGTAACTTCACTGTCATTGAGGCCCTCCCAACTGTACCAATTATTACCTCTCCAGCCGCTATTCTCTTCTCCTTCTTCTTCTTCTCAGTCTCCAGAGCTTTGCATGTGCAGTGACAACATTCACATTTTCCTACCCTAACGATTAACGCCACACTGACTACAGCTAATCAGGATTGACAATTGTATAAATGATGAAGTAATAAAAGCTATGCAGGGAGGAGAACTGAGAAGCTTCATGATACGGTATGAATAAAAAATCGCATTCGCTGTTGTGTTGATCTCTGTTTTTTTTTTATACGTGTAAATTTTGTTGAATGAGGCTGTTAGCGAAGCTGATCGGAGCGTGATGCCTCCGCTTCTCCTCTTCTTCCTCTTTTGCTCTTATGGCCTCGTCGCCGGCGAGATGCCACCTGAGTCTCTCCACCTCGAGCTCATCAGCCGCTTTCCGCATCGATATCTCACTCGGCTCGGCCACCTCCGCGGGCTCGTCGACGGCGATCGCTTCCGCCAGCGGATGATCTCCCAAAGGATCGGGCACCAGCAGAACCAGCAGCACGGTCGGAGAGAACTCGCGGGCTCCAACGCCTCCTCTGCCCCGCCAGCGGCCGAGGAGTCCTTCGCCATGCCGCTTTCGTCGGGGGCCTACACCGGTACGGGGCAGTACTTCGTGCGGTTCCTGTTAGGCACTCCGGCGCAGAGGTTCGTGCTGGTGGTGGACACCGGTAGCGACCTCACCTGGGTTAAATGCCGCCCTCGGAGTCACGGCGGCTCAGATGCCGGCGCCGGCGAAAGCAGGGTCTTCCGGCCGGAGGGATCGAGCTCCTACGCCCCCATCCGCTGCTCGGCGCACATGTGCAAGTCCTCTCTTCCCTTCGCGCTGAGGAGGTGTCCGACGCCGGAAACCCCTTGTGCTTACAACTACGGGTAACGTGGCATTGGATCCCTTCCATTACTGCTCTGCTCCGCAACAATTCTGGTCTTGTTTCCTGCTTAATTTAAATAGTAGATTGGACGTTTTATTAAAATGTATTCTATGCTTCTCCGATTCCCTGCAATGAAATTTCGGCGGGTCGCAGCTACTCTGACGGATCGACGGCGAAGGGCGTGTTCGCGAAGGAATCTGCGACGATAACATTGACAAAGGGCGAGCGCCGCAGGAAGCTGCGGGGGCTTGTGGTTGGGTGCACCACCTCCTTCGTCGGATCCAGCTTTCGCGCCTCCGACGGCGTGCTCGGCCTCGGCTATAGCCCTGTTTCCTTCGCCGCCCGGGCAGCTGCCCGCTTCGGTGGCCGGTTTTCCTATTGCCTCGTCGACCACCTCAGTCCCAAAAACGCCACCAGCCGCCTCACCTTCGGTCTCACTCCCGCCCTCGCCGCTCCCCACCGCCGCGCGACCGAACTCCTCCTCGATCCCCGCCTCCTGCCCTTCTACGGCGTCCGCGTCCAGGGCGTCTCGATCAACGGCGAGATGCTCCCCATCCCCGCCGGCGTGTGGGACGTCGGTCGCGGCGGCGGAGCCATCCTCGACTCCGGCACGAGCCTCACCGTACTGGCCGAGCCGGCGTACAGATTGGTTTCGTCGGAGCTGAGCCGGAGCCTCAGTGGGGTCCCCAGGGTCAGCGTGGCCCCCTTCGAGCACTGCTACAACTGGACGGCAGCAGGACCCGCAGTCTCCGTGCCGAAGATGGCGATCCACATGTCCGGCGACGTGCGGCTGGAACCACCGGCGAAGAGCTACGTCATCGACGTAGCCGAGGGGGTGAAATGCGTCGGGATTACGGCAGCGCCGTGGCCGGGGGTGTCCACCATCGGTAACATCCTGCAGCAGGAGCACGTCTGGGAGTTCGATCTCAAACATCGACGCCTGAGATTTCGTCGATCCACCTGCCGTTGGTGATGCCATGAATTTGGACGTTTGTTTCTCTTGTTTTTCCCTATCATTCTCTCTCTCACTCACTTCTGGATTCAAGTGATATTTGTTCGATGAGCTGGTAATTAAATGAATTATTCGTTGAATTTATTTTGAATAAATCAAAATACATAATTTACAAAAGAATCGGATCGAGCATGGACCTGCTTTTTAATTTATAGGCTATTTAGTTCATTTAATATTATTAAATTACATCATATACTTTATAGTTAGCATTAAATTATATCATAAATACGATTAAATTATTCTATTATAAATTATACTTCAACCACAAACCCCGATTTATTTCCATTCAGAGGAACGTCTGCTGGCGTGCTACTATTTAACACTTCAGCCACAAGGCAAAGCAAATATTTTCCCCAAATGCAGAAAATGTCAAACTTGAGTTGATACATTTTATACAATACAAGAAAGGATTAAAACAGAAAGAAACATGAACTACGCCCAATTCTCCAACCTTACCATACACTTGACATTATCAAATAAACAGGGTTTGAGCCTTCATTGGACAATCTACAAGGCAGAGATAATTTACAAGCCATCATAAGCTACATCATTATATTCATTCTATTAACTACCTTGTACAAACTACAAAAGAATGAAAAGCAGGGATAAGATATCGGAATCCATCATACAACCCATCAGCAGCTCCAGTTTTGCAGCTCACACTGAGTGTCCTTACTGGACTTTACCATGGCATGAACACTGCATTGTCGATTACTTGCTTTCGATAAGAATATTCTAAGGAGATAATTTTAATATCTCGCAGGCAACCGCTAGAAACTGAAACCAGGTTACCGCCTCATATGTCCTGGAATCAATTTGTGGATGAGCTCTGGGGATGCACTTGCTAACTGCAAAAAAATGGTAGAGACAAAATCCATCAATCTTATCAAGAAAATCCTGTTGTTACACAGGAGAATATTTAGATTATTAAGTAAATTCCGGAAGCACAATCATTGGCTAACGAGATGGCAAAATTTCCTGTCTCATTTCCACCTTTTGGTATTTGGCCAGTAGCTCAAATCCACAAAAACATAGTAAATTTTCAACTAACAGACAATCTTCCTTTTTGTGAAAGGACATGAAACGATATCAACGACCACATGAGTGTAGACCTTAATCACATTTGTTAAAAGTCCAACTTGTCGTTCATAAAGGAGAAGAGGGTGCTTAAACTGTCCTAAATCCCAATGATTTGATATGCAAAAAGTGAACTACGTGCACGTCCAAAAAGAAAAGAGAGATCACAGCGAAGTCTTGGATACTAATATGCAGATACTTGCATAAAGTTTGTGCCGGTAGAAAATTCATGTAACCTACAGAAAATATCTGAGACTTGCAATTCGATGTTTTCTCTTTAAAATAAGACAAACTAATATGGTACTTTTACCAGGTAAAAGGAAATAAGGTAGGAGGTAAATTGCTTGATCAGAGTTGATAATGAACAAAAATTATCTTAATCAGTGGAGAGCTTTCCAGCAAAGCATTCATCCTAGGTCCACACAGCTTTCAGAAGATGTTAAGCTTACCTCCTGCTTGAAGTTAAAAAGAGGAGGCAGAGGACGACCATTTGGCAGCCTTGCATTTGGTTCTCTTAGTTCATCAAAAAAAGGATGAGCACATGCTTCCAACTGTAAAAAATAAAATTATATTCAACTAAATAACTCGACTGAGCAACATTAGACTAAATTTAATACCAAGCAAACATACATAGAGGAAGCCAAGCCCTCACAAGTGAACAGCATTACTCTTTGTTTTTTTTTTTGTTTTTAACTTTTTTTAGTGCAGGGAAGTAGTAAACATTAAGGTACCAAAATATTACATAAATTTACTAATACGTGACATAGGAGCTTAATCTAGCTGCTACTCTGTCACTGTATCATTTTAAGTTATACTTGGTAGAGAACTTACAGCGGTACAGCGAAAATTTGGAGAGTATTGGAGAAGGCGAGATGTAAGGTCTATTGCCTCTGGTGGCATTCTTTTATGGAATATCTGTATCAATTAAAAGCAACTATTAGATTCCTGAAAGAAACCAATAATATGATAACAATAACCTTAAGTCAATCAGATTATATGAATCAGTGAGAATACAAAAGTTGGCTTTGTAGTTCTCACATTCCTTGCCTGTATTATGAAGTCCCATAACTAGCTTAAGCTTCAAAATTGACATGAAAAAGTGGAAATAACTAACCTTGTGCCATGGATGAGCTTTTATCTGTGGAAATCTAAAGTCTGTATAGTTAGGATTCATGCACCGGATTTCCTCCCGAGTTGGAGTTCCAAGAACCTGCAAGAAAAAGGAATGTTAAAATCATGGCATGCAACCTTATTCTTCAAAACCACAAGAACCAATATGATAAATGCATCAAATCTATACCTTAATTACTTCCACAAGCTGATCTACTGCACTTTCTCCCGGAAACAATGGCTGAACATATATAAAATAAATTCACGATAAATTGTCACCCAGTACAATCCAAAAATGAGGGTCATCATTGAAGGATCACCAAAGAAGTAACAATGGATAAAAAAAATACCTGACCAAGGAGCAATTCAGCAAGGACACATCCTGCTGACCAAATATCAATAGATGTTCCATATTCTATTGCTCCAAAAATAAGCTCTGGAGCACGATAATAACGAGAGCAAATGTATGAAATGTTGGGTTCACCCTTGACCTGATAGGGCAAATGAATTATAAAAAGGCAAGGACAATAATGAAAAACTAATCAACATCAATAAATAATGATCTTAGTATCCTTTTGTTGGAAAAAAGAAGCATTGAGGACAAAGAAACTAAAATAAAAACTGTGTCAACATACTTAATAAGCAACTAGTGCAATTATCTTCCTCGCTTAATTCTGAATATTCCAGTCCCAATATCTATATATAATCTTTCTCTGGTTCACTAGGCATTTCCCAGTTACAATTTTGAATCCATGTTCCTCGTTGCTTCGAGGAGATATTTACTATGAAACACTAGCCCGTATAACTGACAGAATAGTTCTATCAAAATATGGAAATCTAGCCTCGGTAGTCACCTTGTATTTACAATGGCACAGCTCTAAAAAAAATTGATGGCAACCTAACCTAAATATTTGACACATAAAACTCCCATATTTTTTTATTAAATCTAGTATCCAGCTAAGACTAATAAAATGGAACGCATAATTCTTTTGACATTCTATGTTCTTAGGAGTCATCATGGGTAAAACCTCGGCAGTCACCTTGTATTTACTATGGCAAAGCTCTCACAAAAATTGGAGTTTATGGAAACTTAATCTAAATATTACTAAGGTTAATTAAATGGAATGTATAATTCTTTTAACATTCTATGCTGTTAGGAATCACCATGTGTCAACAACTAACCTTATTGTCAAAAAAATTGAATCATCATAGAATTCTGGCTTTGTCCTAAGATGAGTTTAAATTTATGTTAGAAATCAAATGAGCCATGGAAAGATACCAGCATTGTTGTTACAAGGGCAATGGAAATGACTACCACAAACAATTAAGATGTTGGGATTTGAAAAGAATAGCCTATTCTAAGATATCCCTATTTGCTTGGTATATCTGTAATCAAGCCTTCAACCATCTCTCAGGGGGCGCACCCGGCCAGACCTTCATATACCTTCAAAGGAAACATGATCTACTTACGATGATCCTTCACATCTGCCAAAAGTTTAAACATGAAACTAGTTCTTCCTAATTCTACATACTTAGAAACTGACTAAATAGACTAAGTAGCTGACACTTTGAGTGTTATAAATGCTCAAAGCTTTCAGGCAAAGATCAGATTAAATTAACAGAATCACAATAAAGATACCGCAAGAATGCTGCATTGCAAAAGTAACATGCCAACCAACTGACGAACCTTTCAGCTAAATACAGAAAACTAATGTTCCCAAATAGTTCATTTAACAAACAAGCAATCCTTTTTATAGAAACAAAATTAGGCCATGAATAAAATAGGCATCTACAGTTTAATTCCAAAAAACACATACAAAACCTAATTAAAAGATCTTTCCAAATAGTTTTTTTTTTCAAAAAAAGCAAACAATCAATCTGCCATAACTAAAATACACATCCACAGTTTTATTCTGAATAACACATACCAAAACCTTTGCACTTCCAAAATCACATAGCTTGACTTGGTGAGTATGAGGATCTACCTGCAGAAAGCTCAACAATTCACTAAGTTTGAAGCAGTCATGGTTGATGAAATATTGCACTTTTACAAGTACAAAAACCTACCAAGACATTTTGTGGTTTTACATCTCTATGACAGATACCAGGAACTGTATGACTATAAGCCAAACCTCTAAATAACTGAAAAAAAAAAAAGATAAAGGTTAATACATACGAACATGGTTCTGTGTATCAGGAATTACATAAGAAAGAGACAAATTTACCTGATACGTATATAGCTTCACATAGAAAAGTGGCATCCTTTGATTCACACTACTGTAATGTCTTAGAACTCGATATAAAGTTTCTGGTACATATTCCATTACCAGATTGAGAAAAAGTTCGTCTTTGCTTGTGGTGGAGAAAAAACAATGCTTCAAAGATATCACATTTGAATGATCCATTGAGCGCATCAACTGCAACTCACGATTTTTGTATTTACGATCCTGCAAAACCTTTTTTATAGCAACAGTTTCTCCTGTTTCCAGACATTTGGCCTGCCAAAAGAAAAAAAAATGAATTCAAAGCACCATATAGATCCAGCTTATTGGAAATGTAAAACAAACGAAAATTACCTGGAATACAATCCCAAATGAGCCAGTTCCAACAACACGCTCCGCCATGTAACTAATGGTCTGCACACCAAATAAAAGGACTGAAAACATGAAGATAGTTTGCTTCCATACACAATTGTTTAGCAGCTGCCAACCTGCTTAGGTTCACCATTCTTTCCTCCAATGGTGGTGGAGATTATATGACCAGTGACTGCATCATTTTCCTCAGGAACTGAAACTTGCTGAGATTCATAATGAACAAGAAGTTTGATTTACACATTTGGTACTTATATATAAGAAGAAAAAAATGAAAACGGCAAAGCAACAGATGTAAAGATCAAATACACGGAATAACTCAAGGACCATGAATACTTGCAATCAGGCATGATTTAGCAACTAACACGGGAAACTCAGTAAGCTGAGAGAAAACGAATCCCTAGCGAATGGCACAAACAAATACGATTTATGTACATAACCAGAAAGGTAAAACAAGACCTCGGGGACGGCATCAAATAGTTTAAGGTTCCATATCAGACAGAAAGGACCACAAGAGTGTATAGTATCTCACAATTCGCCTTGAGAAATCTAGAAAAAGAAGTTCGAAAAACGAGTAGTTCGAAAAACGAGTAGTTCGAAAAACATCAACCCAATAAAGAACTGTCTTGATAATAAAAGGTGATCTCTCCTTAATCAGGACTAGAGATGAACTCCGCAACCAAGAGACCGTCAGATCTTCGAGAAAAAAAACTAATGAAAAGCTGAAAATCATGGGGAAGGAACAGGTAAGCTTTATCCAAAACTACAAATAATTGATGAATAGATCGAGAAGAATTACTTTCTCTAAAAATTTACCCGAAATAATTGCTATTGTTTTAGAGAACAAATCAGACAGAAAGAAATACCCATATATCACACAAAAGAGGAAATCATTCACATAAATAAATAAACATATTTTTTTTTTCAACCAGGACAGGAGGAGCACACAATCTGAAAAGCTGCTCGGAGATATCAAGGAAATAGTCCGAATTGCCTACAGTAGCCACTTCTTCACTAACCCCACAAGAGGAAACGGAGGCACGAAAACCAAGGATGGACAAGGTGAAGAACAGCAAAAGGGGAAGAAGAAAAAGGAGGATTGAGCGGATAATACCTTGCCCTCGTCCATCTGAGAGCTCCGGGGAGGGGCGGTGGGATTGAAGGCGTCGTGCTCGGGCTGCGGAGGCGGATGATGGGCCCCAAGCGGCAGTGAGGCCATGTGAGGTGGTATGGAGAAGGGAAAGGGGGAAGAAAAGAGTAGCGAAAGAGAAGAAAGAGACTCCAGCTGAGATCCCTCTCCAACGCAATAATAAATGCTTTCTGTGTTCTTTACATTTCGATATTTTAAATTAATAAAAAAATATGGATAAATTCAAAACTTTTACCATAAAATTTTCATAAATCCGGATCAAAATCATTGACCGAACAAAACTTAGAAAAAAAAAATGTAGCTGTAAAGTCTGACTTAGGTGGGAAAAAATGGGGAAAAAAACTTTCTTAAACTAAAAGGGGTTTAGAAGACTCGACAGCTTTGATTCAACTATGCAACATATTTCAACTTTATCACATTCAACTCAAAAATCTCTAGAGCTATATGAATGGATAAATATCCTCCTTCGACTTAAAAAATTGAGCAATTTAGGATAAATTGCTCTGACACGCCACAGAGCAGATTGCAGCGTTAGTATGTGTATAGAAACCATTAATGAAGAGCAAAATGATTGAGCATAAAGCTCGCTATTATTATTAGGATCCTATCCACAGCGCCCTTTTTTTGGCCCGTGAAGCTTTGTCCCACTGCTTCACAAAGCTAGAGCAGAGATGTGGACTTTGTACAGATTCCTGCTGCTCATGATAACAATCGTATCTATCAAAATGGGGCAGGTCCTAGCAGCATGGCCTTCCAGGCTCATTAAACAGGGTTTGACTGTTCATCATAGACTCGAAAAGTAGTGCAGCATTGAGCTGTCAAACAGATCAGAAGTTTGACCAGATATGAAACAAAGGAAAACACTTTTGGATTCTGCAGCCAAAACCAGGTTCCAGCTTATTGGTCCATGGCCAGGAGATATTTGCACATGAGGCAAATTAATGGCGGCCAACTGCAACAGCTGTTGGGCCTTCGTCCAAAATCAACATCCATCTGGAGACAGGAGGAGATATTAAGGGGAGAGAATGGATAAGAAGAGTTCTTCAGCTTATTAACTTCTTGATCTTTTAACCCCTTGAATTCCTGCTCATGCTCCTGGAAACTTTTATTATTCTGATTCACATCAGGATTCCAATAAAACCTCTGGAAAACTGCAGTCGTGTAATGAGCAGTTCAGAAAATATAATGCAAAAATCTCCTACGTCTCTGGAATTGCTTGGGGGACTGGTTTTCAGTGACAACAGAATAATTGAAAGGGCACCAGCTGTGTTAAAAATGAATCTGACCTGTCAATTAGATTCAAGTTGGTCCAAAAGAAATCAAAACTTTCGAATTTAGGTGGATTAGGGGTTTTGAATTAATTTAATTTTGCACCTAAATTTAAGATTTAGTATTGGATATAATTATTCCTATTATGTGAGTTTATTTGTAAGTTGCACACGTAAATACGATCCGAACCTTTTAAAGTGATCTAATTTATATCTAATGGATTTCAGGTAATTGGATGTGGATCTCATATGTGTAGAATCCATAGTCCCGCATCTATTATTATCGATGGGTCGATAATAGATGTGCACTATATAATGGGTTGATCTCCAGAGGATTAGGATAATCTTTGAAACGTCTCTTTGTTCCCCATTGACGAAGAGGATTCGGCGCCGTCAATCCTAACTCCTCCGGAAGGCCAACCTTCTTCTTCCGCAGGATTATTGGATCGATGAGCTCTACACTAAGAACAATGACAATTTCGCTACATTCAAGTTCTTTGTAATTACAGTAAAAAAATTCGAATTCTTATTTCGGTTGTTTAGAATTCATGTGGCTTAAGTTTTACGATAACTATCATTTAGAGATATTTTAAGATTAAAATAATTTTTTAAAAAAAATTAAGATGTTTTGTATATATAAATAATCGAATATAATATAAGAAAGATGAAATATTGAGATAAAATTAAAAAATTATAGAAAAATAATAAAGAAAAATTTTTTTTTTGATGGGACGAGTTATTAGGTTATCCAGCTCTGGGTTCGGATTTAAGATTTTTAAATTGAGTTCGGATTCAAATCAACAATTTTTTTAATAATTGATCTTCAACCCAATCTGAATCCACCTTATCCACTCGAATTGACACCTCTAAAGGATAAGCAATGTTGGTAGGGGTGTTAATTCGGATGAGGCAGATAGATTTGGGTCAAGTTAAATATTAATTATAAAAAAAATCTCAAGTTGAACCCAATTCAAATATGAACTCAAGTCAAAAATCTTAAACGGGGACCCGAACATAACCCAGATAATCTAAATAACTCGTTCAACTCAAAAAATTTTATTATTTTTTCCCTATAATTCTTCACTTTTATTTCTATATGTCATCATTATTATACTACAATCAATTATTTATGTATATAAATATCTTAATTTTAAAAATAAAATTTTATTTAACTCTAAAATACACATTAAATTCTAAATTTAGGTCAATCCAAATCTGAACTTGATCCCAATTTGATCCGAAATTAAACCAATCCAAAATCCCTCAATCTAAATATAATTCAAATCTGAAACCCTCAGTCTAAATCTGATTTTTTCGGATTAACTCAGATGAAATTAATAGATTGGATTCATTTTTAACCACTAAATGTTGGGTCGCCCAAGTGCAGTACCGATAAGGCCGAGGAGCCTCTGGGCACTAGCCAACAGGTCCGAGCAAGGCGGTGATCGCTAAGTTTATGTTAACATTTTCTAGTGTTTTTTCGTGTTTTGTAGTTACAATACTAAGGAATAAAACTTAAAGTTTAGTTTCTCCTCTCATGATGTTCTAAAATATATATATAAACAATTTAAGAGTACAATAATCAAATACTAAAAGCTATTTAGGTCGATAAAGGACATATCATAATATACTTCCAGTATATATAAATTTATAGATTTTCTTGTTGGGTCACTTTAAAGTTAGAGAGGGATGAATAACTTTTCGTACTTTGATAATGATGATTTGCAGTAGAATATTCGAAGCAAGCTCTCCAATGTTAATAATATAGATTTACTTGATATCCACCTCAAGAAGATATGACTAATTCAAGGATTCGGCCCTCGCACACATCCACTATAAAAAAAACTCTTTCTCGATAACTACCGGAGGTGGAGAAACCTCGTATAACACCACTCAACAAGAATACAACTCACGCAAGAAGAAAATACAATAATACAAAACGAAAACCTCTACTTGCTTGCTCTCTTGTTGATAAAGATGCCTCTGGAGTAATTGGAAAGTGTCACAACACTTCTCTTCCAAGCTCGAAGTCCGGCGATGAGTAGCGGAGAAGAATATGGAGGCAATCGCGAAGCCCTTTTATCACATGTACAATGGCTAGTTTTTCAAGCTTAATCGACTAGCCTAATCGATTAAGTCTTCCTAATCGATTAACCCAATCGATTATGAAGTTTTCTGTTCGCGCAAGAACTTATCGTAAGCCATTAAGCTCCCCCCATTTAATCGCTTACCAAACTCTCTGTGTGTTTGGGAAATCCAAGCTTAATCGATTGTCGTAATCGATTGACCAAGTCGATTATGAATATTTCTGTGCACTCGCGGACTTCGCTTAATCGATTACCCTAATCGATTAAACTTCGGTAATCGACTAACCTAGTCGATTACCAAACACTAACTTCCAAACCGAAGTATAGAGTTCTCTTACCCAATATCTAATCAACCTTGATTTGTTGGGATTCCTCATTGCCTAACATCTAATCAACCTTGACTTGTTGGGACTTCTTCACCAAGTGTCTGGTCAATCATTTGACCCACTTGGACTTTTCTCCTTGTGCCAAGTGACCGATCAACCTTGACTCACTTGGACTTCCCAACATCAGGTGTCCGGTCAACCTTGACCAACTTAGATCTCCATATGCCTACTTCACTCACCAAGACTTTCATCTGTCCGGCTTCACTTACCAGAACTTTCACCTGACTTCACTCACTAGACTTTCCTTCTGCCTAGCTTCACTTATTAGGACTTTCCTTCTACCTAGCTTCATTCACTAGGGCTTTCCTTCTGCCTAGCTTCACTCACTAAGACTTTCACCTGGCTTCACTCACCAGGATTTCCTTATGCCTAGTTTCACTCACTAAGACTTTCCTTCTGCCTAGTTTCACTCACCAAGACTTTCACCTGGCTTTACTCACTAGGGTTTCCTTCTGCCTAGCTTTACTTACTAGGACTTTCACCTGACTTCACTCACCATGATTCTCCTTCTTCTTCCAAGCTTCCTGTTGGACTTCCCAATCAAGTATTCGATCAACCTTGACCTACTTGACTTTTCTTCACATCAAACTGGTCAAACCTTGACTAAAAGAGAATTGCACCAACAATCTCCCTAAACGATTGCACTTCCAATCTTCATACATTGTCAAACATCAAAACTCAACCATCACGACTCAAGCTTGATCAAATTCAAGCTTAGTCAAACTGATCAATTTTAACTTAGGAAAATAGCACCAACATTTCTCACTATTAAACTTACCATTATAGGTGATAAAAAGTAATTCGCTATTCCCTAGTGTTTCTGTCAATCTATCTCTAGATTAATATAAAGAAGATAACTTATAAATAACTATTAGTCATTAGTCATTAGTAGAGATGGATTCAACTTATCATTATAGGTGTTTCGATATATTGCTTTATGATATTAAATGCATAAAGTTGCTAAATATTATATGCTTTTTTTTTTTTGTTATATGATTATAGATGGATGTTGCTTGGGTTGTCCTTCTATGCCCAAAAACAAATAAATTTTTTACTTAACTCATTAAAATCGACTTCCTCCGCACCCTACCCATGTCCAATCCATCTCATTAATTTCAAGCCCCCTCAAATTTTAGTTTTGGATCGGTCCCTATATGCAACCCAAGGGAGATTTGTTGAACAAATTTATATAAATGTAATCACGGTTCACGGGCTAACTATTAGGACAGTTGGATTGTCATGTAAGTGATTTCGGATCTATTTGATGGCAAAATAAGAAGGAGCGTCATCAACCTCTAGAACTAATTGGACGCAAGCCAAGATATCTAGATTAAAAAAAATCACAAGCTAATAAATAAATTCGACTATAATTTTAGTGTCCTTGTTCCACACAAAAAATGCATCAACAACAAATCCCGTTATACTTGTTCTGCTATTGGCCATTGTCACCAATTAATGAGATTAATCGAGTAGTTTTAGCCCAAATAAATATCATCCAAAATGATTTCTCATTTCGCTCTTCACCTCGTCATACGACATGCGGCGTCGAACCACCGCCCTCGTAGTCGTTGGTGATCGACTGGTCGGTCCGCTGCCCACGCGCGGTCGTTCAACGGTCCCGCCGCCCAACGACTTCCGGAAACAGGCCAGCTAGAGAGTCCCACACCTTCAGGATAGCGTCATCCGTGAACTGAAATGTCACGCTCTCCCATACCGCAGATTTGCCACATGGCGGGCGACGCCAGCTACAGGAGTTGTTTACTGGCACGCGTTGGGTTCCTCGCAATAACACGGACGGTTCGGCGCCAGCTGTCGAATGTGCCAGCGCGGTGACGCACCCTCCTTCCGCGTGTCCCCAAAACTGGCGTAACGGGGTCGCCATCCATCGTCCATTATCCTAAAGACGAGGTGGGGACGAGTTCGGCCTTTTCCGTTACTTCGCCGTCGCGTCATTTTGGGAGATGCTGTCGCTCCACCACCGACGCGGCGCCCGGCCGATCAGCTTATATATAAATAGCTCTCGACATTAGCGCTGCACTTGTCGTTCCTCGGATCGAAGGCGCAAATATTGACGAGAGAAACGGAGCGATCGAGTTTACTCATTTGAGATTTGAGATCGGAATAGGGAATAGGGATTAGGGATCCGATCGTAGCCAATGGCAGAGGCAGCCGCGCCGGAGATGAGTTTGACTGAGAAGAGGAGGAATAAGGATACCGGAGGAGGCGGCCTTCTCCTCGGGCGGTTTGATGTGGGCAGGCTCCTCGGTGCCGGCTCCTTCGCGAAGGTCTACGTCGCTCGCGACGTTCGCACCGACGAGCTCGTGGCCATCAAGGCGCTCGACAAGGAGAAGATCGTGAAGGGAGGATTCGCCGCGCACATCAAGCGCGAGATCGCCATCCTCCGCCGCGTACGCCATCCATACATCGTGCAGCTCTTCGAAGTCATGGCTACCAAGACTAAGATCTATTTCGTCATGGAGTACGTCCGCGGCGGCGAGCTATTCGGCGGCGTCGCCAAGGGGCGGCTTCTCGAGGACACCGCCCGCCGCTACTTCCAGCAGCTGATCTCCGCCGTATCCTTTTGCCACGCCAGAGGCGTCTTCCACCGAGACCTCAAGCCGGAGAACCTCCTCCTCGACGATAACGGTGACCTCAAGGTCTCCGACTTCGGCCTATCAGCGGTGGCTGAGCAGATGCACGTAGATGGCCTCTTGCATACCTTCTGCGGCACGCCCGCATACGTCGCGCCTGAAGTGCTATCCCGCAGGGGCTACGATGGCGCCAAGGTTGACGTCTGGTCCTGTGGTGTCATCCTCTTCGTGCTCATGGCTGGTTATCTCCCCTTCCACGACCGCAGCATCGTGGCCATGTACCGGAAGATCCACAAAGGATCCTTCCGATGCCCACGGTGGTTCTCGCAGGACCTTGTCCATCTCCTCCATCGCCTCCTTGATGTCAATCCTCAATCCCGAGCCACCATTCCGGAGATCATGGAGAATCCTTGGTTCAGAAAAGGGTTCCGACACATCCGATTTTATATCGAAGACAACCAATTACATAGCTTTAACGATTCAGACTCAGAAGATGAACAATTGCAGAGTAATCAACCAAAGCCGGATGAGACATACGAATCAGGGTCAGAATCGGATAGTTCCGTGGCATCCTGTCCAGCATCATTCTCCGACGAGCCGTACCAATGTCATCCATTGTTAAGGCCACCAAGCCTTACCGCATTTGATATCATATCTTTCTCAAGAGGCTTTGACCTCTCAGGTTTGTTTGAAGAGAAAGGGGAGATGACCAGGTTCTTGTCCAAGGAGCCTGTCGAAGCAATAGTATCGAAATTGGAGGATATTGCAAAGGGTGTGAGCTTTAAGGTCCGGAAGAATGGATGCCGGATCAGCTTGGAAGGAACTAGAGAGGGTGAGAAGGGCCCGTTGACAATCGGCGTGGATGTATATGAGCTTACACCATCCATGGTTGTGGTCGAGGTGAAGAAGAAGGCAGGTGACGGAGGGGAGTATGAAGAGTTCTGCAATAAGGAACTCAAGCCAGGCTTACAACACCTCGTCTATATCTCCACCCACATTGCCCGTGATACTGAATAAAAAATGGTAATTTCTTCAACTTTCCTTACGAATCTTCGCCTCATTATTGAACGAGTTATAAAAATCAGAGTGGCCTATCATTTGCATGTTCTAGAATATGAAATTTCATGGATATAACATGAACTGCATTGTTGTCAACTTGAAAATCTTATTTTCCATTAATTAGATAATGTCACTACTAAGAGAATCTGATCAATCATTTGTTTGAAAGGTCTAAAAATCATTGTCATTTTTTAAACATTTACATTTAGATATCCAAGATCTGACCAAATATGGGCAATTTTATCCCGGTTATCATGAGTTATTTGGATAATCTACCTCCATCACATAGTTTTCCATTTAAGATTTCATAAATTAAGAAATTATGAACAAGTAGCAAGTGACCACCATTTTTTAATCGCTGAGATAACAAGAGAAGACTGGAAAAACCAATTACTAACCTGACACAAGTAGCAAAAATTCTGGCACATCAATTATCTAGCACTCTTGTAGTCTTTGGACTTGGAACAGAAATAATATTTTGACAAAGAAATTAAATAACTTTTTCCATGTTCTTCCATGATGGGAATGCTGTCCAATTTCAATCAAAAGCTGCATCATTAGGAATTTACTTTATTGTTTAAGTTTGCAGCTTGCCATTTTCACTTTATTTAACCAACTTTTCATTTTCTTTACATGGGGATTTCTTGCATTTGTTTGTTTTATTAATAAAAGTGAAAAAATGAATCATGCTGTCTTTCCACTTCTTGATCATAGTTCCAAGAGCCTAAGAATGCATTTATTTGAGGGAGTTTTGATTGATGAAGAAGGCATTAGGCAGAAGCTGGTGTAGCATAAAGCTGGAAAAAGTGTAGAAAGATGGAAATATATCCAAGAGAAAAAGGTTGAAAAATATTAAAATTCAATGGAGCAATAAGATCTATGTAGCTCTACCAAAATAGTTGGGGACTACATGCGTTAATAGATTGGAGTGTCAAGAAGAGTTTGCTCTATTGTTGTGAGTGTAAATAAAAAATGCTAAGGCGATGTGGGCTATAGCTCATTACTCAAAACTTTGAAAACCTGAAAGATAAGTTTGATTTTTTAATTTAAAAATATAGTTTCAAAATTTTGTTAGCACTTAGCAAAAGTATATATGTTAAGATTATAGTAAAAAAAACATGAGAATTTTTTCAGAAGTACATTTAAGTTCACTTTTCCGTACCTTTGTAGACATGAACATGCAACCTAGTGACAGGTTTTGTATAATGGGTAGCCTCCTGGTCAGGGATACATTGTTTTAAAGACTTTCAACAACAAAAGTTACTTCAAATTTCATAGGCTTTATTTATTTCAGTAGCTGAAATGGAACACTATAGTGTCAGACGGTTTCAACAACTAAAAAAATAAGTAAACTAGTTGAATTGGTAGGATATGGCTGAATTCCTTGTTGGGCTTGATTCATCTTGTAAGGTCAATATACTAAACTTTTAGTTTCTGCATTTGATATGCATGCAGATCCCCTAAAATTAGATGGTCTGGCTCTTACAACAAAAATGTAGACATATGCAACTTAATTTCACATGCATTATCTTATTCTTCATGGTGCTACGGCTATCAATATCCACACTTCATATATTAAATGATCATTTCCACTTCTTTGTCTTTGCCACTTCTCTCTATATTTTTTTTAAATGACAATTTATCTTAATTCTTATACTGGTTACAATTTACAAATTTTCCTGTGATTAGGTCTACTTGTGTTGAGCAGTTCAACTCAAAGCATTGGCTGGTTGGTTGTCTGTTGGGACACTGGAGTAGAGGGATTTGTCTTCAGATACTATAGTCATTTGGTGGACAAATCATTTCTTCTCATTATACTTCAAATGCTGATTTTCCTATTCTTTTCTAGTGTTTATAAATACAGTTGACAAGGCTGAACCTCTGACTAGCACCGATCAAACTGGCATCAGCAAGGTTTGTCGAACATTTGTTCTCTGTATTCGATTATTACCTTATTCTTTAATTAGGTCATTATGGTTTCTTCCCCTGGTTTGGGTACTTCTGTTGTGAATTTGAGGTCATACGTCCATAACTAGCTAATGAGCCTGTTGTGTAGCATGGTTACCTATTATTTTGTGTATGCATACAAAGGTCTTGAATAGTCAACAAGATAACTGTAAAAATCACACTCAGTGCCTGTATAGCGATGTTGTCGTTGCAATCAAGATTATGTTTACTGCAAATTTTACTGCATTTTTGCTTGATGCTGGATCTTAGCTTTGCTGTTGTTCAGTAGTCAGAAAAGTTAAATACTTGTTCAGAATGATTCACTGTGTGCTCACTTGTATTGTAAACAAGTTCAGGAGAAGAAAATGGCTGCCAAACAAATCTGATCTGGTTGGCTGTTTAAGATTTTTCTGTTCCTCTTCTTGTTCATCAAGTAGTATTCAACTATTTTACTACTTAAAATTCGGCTTCTTCATCAAGTAGTATTTCTTTCTTAACTTTTATTTCCGTTACGATGTCCAGCTAATTTGAACGAAAAACTTTAAAAACTTAGAAGTACATTTCACTCCCTTGGTGCATTTCGATCCTGACAGTACCACCGCGACGTAGTGTAATTAAGTTGCGGTGTTTTAAAAAATCAGTATAACAGTATGTATGTGAAAGAGAGAAAAATAAAAGTTTAATAAGAAAAAAGATGGAGAGAAAAAAAAACAGAAATTAAAAAATCAACTTTAACGGGAACGATACAACAGACAGATCATCCAAAATTAATGTACTTTTGATCATTCTCAAAAAATGCTGTCTGATTTATTTATTTTTTTAAATTTTAGTGCGCCTTTGGTCAATTACACCATAAAAGATACGACGAATCTAGAGCGCCAAGTGACTTGGTGGGCCTGTTGAAGTGTCGATCCAGCCTGTCGATGCCCGTGTGTTTGACTCGAATATTGAATGCATGACGTCAGAGATACGCCAGCATTACGAGAAAGGAAAAGGCTCGTTGAAATTCGAAATCCAACACCTAGCGACAGCCACTGACGGTTAGGGCGTTAGACACGTTGCCTTGTTAGGAAGATCTAAAAATGCAAGTCCAATCAAGAGGTAGATCCTCATGTCAGACAGTTCAGATCCTCTGGACCGTAAAAAATGATCGAGGAGATGATCCCTTGATCTGGATTGATGGGGATGAATGATCCCTACCTATTTTATAAATGAGGATCATCCCTTGAGCCAATCCAAGAATTGTGCGTTGTAAAACAACAAAGCGATATGAGAAGCCTTTTGTCCTATTTTTTTTTCTTTCTAAAATTATTTTTATTATTAAACAAAAAAACAAAAGTATCAGTTATTTTGGATTTGCTATGCATTGTTTCCAATCTAAGAATTTCTCTTCGATTTAATTTAATATTTCTTTTTCTTGTATCAAAATATAACTGCATAACCTACAATAATTTTGCCAGATCTGGTCCGTACAATTTTTCTGATTCGAAATTTGAAATTTCTTGCTCTTAATCTATTTATCCTCGCGCGATTTTGCTGCCGAACTCGATCCGGCTATTAAGGGAGGCTGCGAACGATCTGCTGTATCAAGTCGAGCTCGAGCTTCTCCAATGTCGAGGTCGAGGTAATGCAGAGTTCGAACTCCTCCTCCACTTTGCTTAGTTTCTTAATCTTTCGTCTTTCGCTAATCTTTTTCGAGGAAACAGAGCGTTCGAATTACCGAAGCGGGCGCCGCTCCGCCCTCAGACCGGCTCCGAGGCCAACGTCCTCCACCGCCCAGTAGCCGCGCTGGCCGGCGGCGCCCCTAAGTCCGGTGACCGTTTGTCCTCTCGCGGCCGCTTGCAAGAGGTAAACTTCTCCGATCCAAACGGTTGTGCTGTAATATCTGAACTACGAGGCTGCTGTTTTGTAGATCCAGAAGAAGCGCAGTACCAGAGCTGTGGAAGTACTGGAACAGAAGGTTGGCGAAGCAGAGGAGGAGCTTAAGAAACTGAAAGCTCAATTGGATTCTGCAGTAGCCGCGAAGCTCGATGCCGAACAAACTCTTGCCATGAAATTGGTGGAAAAAGATGAACTCGTGGTTGCTTCACATGGCTCAAAGGAGGTGACGGCTGCAGAAGACAAAGTTCAACCGGTGGCCGCAGCAGAGCTCATGGAAGAAGAGAAAGATGATGAGGCGAACTCTGAACACGCAGTGGCAGAACAGAAAGAAGAGGAAGAAGCGATGGTGGCACTCAACGCTTTGCTGCTCGAGAAGGAGAAAGAGGTCGGAATTCTTCGACAAGAAACTGCGTTTTTCCGAGCGAGAGCAGCGGCAGCGATGGCCGTTACCCTCGCCGCAGCGCTTGCGACGGAGGGGGCGCTGATGGCGAAGCTCAAATCGGCGGAAGAGGAGCTGAAACAGAGAACGGTGAAGGCGGAACTGCTAACCGAGCAGCTGAGCTCGGCAGAACGGGAGAAAACGGCGGCGGAAGCCGAGATGAAGCGGCTGAGGGCTCAGAATGAGCAGTGGAGGAAGGCCGCCGAGGCGGCCGCAGAGGCACTGGCGGAGCCCGGCGAATGGGGCCCGGTGTCGATGGCTGGGGAGGAGGAGGAGGGGAGGCGGAATTCGGTGGGAGCCTGGGTGTTCGGTGACCTCTGGAAGAAAAAACCCCACCAAAAATAACTTTTATATTAATTATTATATTTATTTTACCGCTCTCGTTTTTCAGAATATTAAGCGTTGAAATTCTCATTTAAA
This sequence comes from Zingiber officinale, assembly GCF_018446385.1. Lineage (NCBI taxonomy): Eukaryota > Viridiplantae > Streptophyta > Magnoliopsida > Zingiberales > Zingiberaceae > Zingiber > Zingiber officinale. The sequence goes on from NC_055994.1 coordinate 134,898,002, forward strand.
TTGCTCATAAAATAAAAGATCGTGACGTTTTAATGGAGAATTAAAGTAGATACGGAGGATCAAATTTCCTCTGTAAATTATTAACTATTATATCGCATAATTCTCAAGCACTGCCAGTTTTTACAAGAACTAAAGAAGGCGAATCGATCACTTGGATTTCTCAAACAACCTGAGCCTGTTATCAGCCAGCCTCGACTTGTAAGCAGCCTTTTGTACTCGCTCCATGTGAACTCCTTGTACTTGCTCTGCTCCCCCTCTCCCATCAGCTGCCGCATTGCGCAATCTTCCG